>NW_027310250.1:35000-47500 GCF_047496795.1 Chiloscyllium punctatum | reverse complement strand
TTCTGAATTTGGACCCTTTTTGAGTTGCATGGCCGGATGGGTGTGGTTTTGAAGGGTGTGTCTGTCTGGAGTGGCACCGGCGTTGGTGTGAGGCTGAGGGTGGGCGTTCGGTTCCTGGTTAGGGATAGGGAAAGGGTGAGACTTAGCTTTAGTGCTCGTGCCCCCGATTTTGGTAATGTTTGACGTCAATTTTCCAAGGAGGCGAATGCAAGGCTTCAGAGGGACTTTGAGTGTTCGGGGGCGGGGTAGCTCAGCCGGATTTGCCCCGGCGGTTCTGCGGACGGTGTTGACTTCGAGGGCGGACCGGCCCCCGTGTTCAGTCCGAATATCGTGCATTGTTAACGGCGGGAAGTGTTCCAAAAGGGAATGGGATTGAATGTGACTGCTGAAGCCGACTTTGAGACCTGTAACGCGGGTAGCTCAGCCGGATTTGACCCGGCGGTTCTGGCGACGGTCTCGCCTTCGAGGGGGGAGCGCCCCGCGTGTTCAGGCCGAATTTTGTGCATTTCCATCGGCGGGAAGAGGTCCAAACGGGAATGGGATTGAATGTGACTGCTGAAGCCGACATTGAGACCTCTAACGCGGGTAGCTCGGCAGGATTTGACCCGGCGGTTCTGCCGAAGGTCTCACCTTCGAGGGGGGAGCGTCCCGCGTGTTCAGGCCGAATATCGTGCATTGTTAACGGCGGGAAGTGTTCCAAAAGGGAATGGGATTGAATGTGACTGCTGAAGCCGACATTGAGACCTCTAACGCGGGTAGCTCGGCCGGATTTGACCCGGCGGTTCTGGCGACGGTCTCGCCTTCGAGGGGGGAGCGTCCCGCGTGTTCAGGCCGAATTTTGTGCATTTCCATCGGCGGGAAGAGGTCCAAACGGGAATGGGATTGAATGTGACTGCTGAAGCCGACATTGAGACCTCTAACGCGGGTAGCTCGGCCGGATTTGACCCGGCGGTTCTGCCGAAGGTCTCACCTTCGAGGGGGGAGCCTCCCGCGTGTTCAGGCCGAATTTTGTGCATTTCCATCGGCGGGAAGAGGTCCAAACGGGAATGGGATTGAATGTGACTGCTGAAGCCGACATTGAGACCTCTAACGCGGGTAGCTCGGCCGGATTTGACCCGGCGGTTCTGCCGAAGGTCTCACCTTCGAGGGGGGAGCGCCCACCGTGTACAGGCCGATTTTCATGCATTTCCAACCGTGGGAAGGGGTCCGAAAGGGGATGGGGGTGAACGTGACTGCTCAACCCGACTTTGAGACCTGTAACGCGGGTAGCTCAGCCGGATTTGACCCGGCGGTTCTGGCGACGGTCTCGCCTTCGAGGGGGGAGCGTCCCGCGTGTTCAGGCCGAATTTTGTGCATTTCCATCGGCGGGAAGAGGTCCAAACGGGAATGGGATTGAATGTGACTGCTGAAGCCGACATTGAGACCTCTAACGCGGGTAGCTCGGCAGGATTTGACCCGGCGGTTCTGCCGAAGGTCTCACCTTCGAGGGGGGAGCGCCCACCGTGTACAGGCCGATTTTCATGCATTTCCAACCGTGGGAAGGGGGCCGAAAGGGGATGGGGGTGAATGTGACTGCTCAACCCGACTTTGAGGCATCTAACCCGGGTAGCTCAGCCGGGTTTGACCCGGCGGTTCTGCCGACGGCCTCGCCTTCGAGGGGGGAGCGTCCCCCGTGTACAGGCCGATTTTCATGCATTTCGAACCGTGGGAAGTGGCCCAAAAGGGGATGGGAGTGAATGTGACTGCTCAACCCGACTTTGGCGCTTCCGAGCCGGGTAGCTCAGCCGGGTTTGACCCGGCGGTTCTGCCGACGGTCTCGTCTTCGAGGCGGGTGCCTCCCCCGTGTACAGGCCGATTTTCATGCATTTCGTACCGTGGGAAGTGGTCCAAAAGGGAATGGGGGTGGACGTGACTGCTCATACCGACATCGAGACTTGTAAGCCGTGTAGCTCGGCCGGGTTTGATCCGGCGGGTCTGCCGACGGTCTCGTCTTCGAGAGGGGGGCCTCCCCCGTGTACAGGCCGATTTTCGTGCATTTCCAACGGTGGGAAGAGGTTCAAAAGGGGATGGGGGTGAATGTGACTGCTCAACCCGACTCTGAGGCTTCTAACCCGGGTAGCCCGGCCGGGTTTGACCCGGCGGTTCTGCCGTCGGTCTCGCCTTCGAGGGCGGAGCCTCCCCCGTGTACAGGCCGATTTTCGTGCATTTCAAACCGTGGGAAGCGGTCCAAAAGGGGATGGGAGTGAATGTGACTGCTCATACCGACCTTGGCGCTTCCGACCCGGGTAGCTCAGCCGGGTTTGACCCGGCGGTTCTGCCGACGGTCTCGTCTTCGAGGCGGGTGCCTCCCCCGTGTACAGGCCGATTTTCATGCATTTCGTACCGTGGGAAGTGGTCCAAAAGGGAATGGGGGTGAATGTGACTGCTCAACCCGACTCTGAGGCTTCTAACCCGGGTAGCTCGGCCGGGTTTGACCCGGCGGTTCTGCCGTCGGTCTCGCCTTCGAGAGGGGCGCCTCCCCCGTGTACAGGCCGATTTTCGTGCATTTCCAACGGTGGGAAGAGGTTCAAAAGGGGATGGGGGTGAATGTGACTGCTCAACCCGACTCTGAGGCTTCTAACCCGGGTAGCCCGGCCGGGTTTGACCCGGCGGTTCTGCCGTCGGTCTCGCCTTCGAGGGCGGAGCCTCCCCCGTGTACAGGCCGATTTTCGTGCATTTCAAACCGTGGGAAGCGGTCCAAAAGGGGATGGGAGTGAATGTGACTGCTCATACCGACCTTGGCGCTTCCGACCCGGGTAGCTCAGCCGGGTTTGACCCGGCGGTTCTGCCGACGGTCTCGCCTTCGAGGGGGGAGCGTCCCCCGTGTTCAGGCCGAATTTTGTGCATTTCGAACCGTGGGAAGTTGCCCAAAAGTCGATGGGAGTGAATGTGACTGCTCAACCCGACTTTGGCGCTTCCGAGCCGGGTAGCTCAGCCGGGTTTGACCCGGCGGTTCTGCCGACGGTCTCGTCTTCGAGGCGGGTGCCTCCCCCGTGTACAGGCCGATTTTCATGCATTTCGTACCGTGGGAAGTGGTCCAAAAGGGAATAGGGGTGGACGTGACTGCTCATACCGACATTGAGACTTGTAAGCCGTGTAGCTCGGCCGGGTTTGATCCGGCGGGTCTGCCGACGGTCTCGTCTTCGAGGCGGGTGCCTCCCCCGTGTACAGGCCGATTTTCGTGCATTTCGAACCGTGGGAAGTGGTCCAAAAGGGGATGGGGGTGGACGTGACTGCTCAACCCGACTTTGAGGCTTCTAACCCGGGTAGCTCGGCCGGGTTTGACCCGTCGATTCTGCCGATGGTCTCGTTTTGGAGGGGGGAGCCTCCCCCGTGTTCAGTCCGATTTTCGTGCATTTCGAACCGTGGGAAGTGGCCCAAAAGGGGATGGGAGTGAATGTGACTGCTCATACCGACTTTGGCGCTTCCGAGCCTGGTAGCTCAGCCGGGTTTGATCCGGCGGTTCTGCCGACGGTCTCGTCTTCGAGGCGGCTCCCTCCCCCGTGTACAGGCCGATTTTCATGCATTTGCAACGGTGGGAAGTTGCCCAAAAGGGGATGGGAGTGAAT
Source organism: Chiloscyllium punctatum (assembly GCF_047496795.1). Classification (NCBI taxonomy): domain Eukaryota; kingdom Metazoa; phylum Chordata; class Chondrichthyes; order Orectolobiformes; family Hemiscylliidae; genus Chiloscyllium; species Chiloscyllium punctatum. The sequence continues at coordinate 43,892 of NW_027310250.1, read as the reverse complement.
GTGACTGCTCAACCCGACTTTGGCGCTTCCGAGCCTGGTAGCTCAGCCGGGTTTGAACCGGCGGTTCTGCCGACGGTCTCGTCTTCGAGGCGGCTCCCTCCCCCGTGTACAGGCCGATTTTCGTGCATTTCGAACCGTGGGAAGTGGTCCAAAAGGGAATGGGGGTGGACGTGACTGCTCAACCCGACTCTGAGGCTTCTAACCCGGGTAGCTCGGCCGGGTTTGATCCGGCGGTTCTGCCGACGGTCTCGTCTTCGAGGCCGGTGCCTCCCCCGTGTACAGGCCGATTTTCGTGCATTTCCAACGGTGGGAAGTGGTCCAAAAGGGAATGGGGGTGGACGTGTCTGCTCATACCGACTTTGAGACTTGTAAGCCGGGTAGCTCAGCCGGGTTTGTTCCGGCGGTTCTGCCGACGGTCTCGTCATCGAGGGGGGAGCCTCCCCCGTGTCCAGGCCGATTTTCATGCATTTCCAACCGTGGGAAGTGGTCCAAAAGGGAATGGGGGTGAATGTGACTGCTCATACCGACTTTGAGACTTTTAAGCCGGGTAGCTCAGCCGGGTTTGACCCGGCGGTTCTGCCGACGGTCTCGCCTTCGAGGGGGGAGCGTCCCCCGTGTTCAGGCCGAATTTTGTGCATTTCGAACCGTGGGAAGTTGCCCAAAAGTCGATGGGAGTGAATGTGACTGCTCAACCCGACTTTGAGACTTGTAAGCCGGGTAGCTCAGCCGGGTTTGACCCGGCGGTTCTGCCGACGGTCTCGTCTTCGAGGCGGGTGCCTCCCCCGTGTACAGGCCGATTTTCATGCATTTCGTACCGTGGGAAGCGGTCCAAAAGGGGATGGGAGTGAACGTGACTGCTCATACCGACTTTGGCGCTTCCGAGCCGGGTAGCTCAGCCGGGTTTGACCCGGCGGGTCTGCCGACGGTCTCGCCTTCGAGGGGGGAGCGTCCCCCGTGTTCAGGCCGAATCTTGTGCATTTCGAACCGTGGGAAGTTGCCCAAAAGTCGATGGGAGTGAATGTGACTGCTCAACCCGACTTTGAGACTTGTAAGCCGGGTAGCTCAGCCGGGTTTGACCCGGCGGTTCTGCCGACGGTCTCGTCTTCGAGGCCGGTGCCTCCCCCGTGTACAGGCCGATTTTCGTGCATTTCCAACGGTGGGAAGTGGTCCAAAAGGGAATGGGGGTGGACGTGTCTGCTCATACCGACTTTGAGACTTGTAAGCCGGGTAGCTCAGCCGGGTTTGTTCCGGCGGTTCTGCCGACGGTCTCGTCATCGAGGGGGGAGCCTCCCCCGTGTCCAGGCCGATTTTCATGCATTTCCAACCGTGGGAAGTGGTCCAAAAGGGAATGGGGGTGAATGTGACTGCTCATACCGACTTTGAGACTTTTAAGCCGGGTAGCTCGGCCGGGTTTGACCCGGCGGTTCTGCCGACGGTCTCGTCTTCGAGGCGGGTGCCTCCCCCGTGTACAGGCCGATTTTCGTGCATTTCGAACCGTGGGAAGTGGTCTAAAAGTCGATGGGAGTGAACGTGACTGCTCAACCCGACTTTGAGACTTGTAAGCCGGGTAGCTCAGCCAGGTTTGACCCGGCGGTTCTGCCGACGGTCTCGCCTTCGAGGGCGGACCCTCCCCCGTGTACAGGCCGGTTTTCGTGCATTTCGAACCGTGGGAAGTGATCCAAAAGGGAATGGGGGTGAACGTGACTGCCCAACCCGGCTTTGAGACTTGTAAGCCGGGTAGCTCAGCCGGGTTGGACCCGGCGGTTCTGCCGACGGTCTCGACTTCGAGGCGGGTGCCTCCCCCGTGTACAGGCCGATTTTCATGCATTTGCAACGGTGGGAAGTTGCCCAAAAGTCGATGGGAGTGAATGTGACTGCTCAACCCGACTTCGAGACTTGTAAGCCGGGTAGCTCAGCCGGGTTTGACCCGGCGGTTCTGCCGACGGTCTCGCCTTCGAGGGGGGAGCCTCCCCCGTGTACAGGCCGATTTTCGTGCATTTCCAACGGTGGGAACAGGTTCAAAAGGGGATGGGAGTGATTGTGACTGCTCAACCCGACTCTAGGGCTTCTAACCCGGGTAGCCCGGCCGGGTTTGACCCGGCGGTTCTGCCGACGGTCTCGTCTTCGAGGCGGGTGCCTCCCCCGTATACAGGCCGATTTTCATGCATTTCGAACCGTGGGAAGTGGTCCAAAAGGGAATGGGGGTGGACGTGTCTGCTCATACCGACTTTGAGACTTGTAAGCCGGGTAGCTCAGCCGGGTTTGATCCGGCGGTTCTGCCGACGGTCTCGCCTTCGAGGGGGGAGCCTCCCCCGTGTTCAGTCCGATTTCCATGCATTTCCAACCGTGGGAAGTTGCCCAAAAGGGGATGGGAGTGAATGTGACTGCTCAACCCGACTTTGGCGCTTCCGAGCCGGGTAGCTCAGCCGGGTTTGACCCGGCGGTTCTGCCGACGGTCTCGTCTTCGAGGCGGGTGCCTCCCCCGTATACAGGCCGATTTTCATGCATTTCGAACCGTGGGAAGTGGTCCAAAAGGGAATGGGGGTGGACGTGTCTGCTCATACCGACTTTGAGACTTGTAAGCCGGGTAGCTCAGCCGGGTTTGATCCGGCGGTTCTGCCGACGGTCTCGCCTTCGAGGGGGGAGCCTCCCCCGTGTTCAGTCCGATTTCCATGCATTTCCAACCGTGGGAAGTTGCCCAAAAGGGGATGGGAGTGAATGTGACTGCTCAACCCGACTTTGGCGCTTCCGAGCCGGGTAGCTCAGCCGGGTTTGACCCGGCGGTTCTGCCGACGGTCTCGTCTTCGAGGCGGGTGCCTCCCCCGTGTACAGGCCGATTTTCATGCATTTGGAACCGTGGGAAGTGGTCCAAAAGGGAATGGGGGTGGACGTGACTGCTCATACCGACTTTGAGACTTGTAAGCCGGGTAGCTCAGCCGGGTTTGACCCGGCGGTTCTGCCGACGGTCTCGCCTTCGAGGGGGGAGCCTCCCCCGTGTTCAGTCCGATTTTCGTGCATTTCCCACGGTGGGAAATGGTATCTTTCATTACGGGGACAAGGGTCTGAAGCGGTGAAGTCAGTAACCGGCATAGTTAAGGAAAGGGTTCGAATTTTCTCAACAGTACGAAAAAAGTGAGCAGGGAAGCTAGAGAAGGTGTCAGTGAGTCCCAAACGAGTGAACCGCAAAACTTAGGGAAATGCCCGAAAGCGTTTTAAAGGGTGAAATCGGGAACGAGGAAATGATCGGAAAGTGCCTGAAAGTGCTAAATGAGTAAACAGAAAAACGAAGAAAAATGTTTGAAAAGAAGAAGTGAGTAACCAGGAAAACTTAGAAAAATGTTCAAAACGAAGAAATCAGTAACCAGGAAAACTTAGAAAAATGATCAAAAAGAAGAAATGAGTAACCAGGAAAACTTAGAAAAATGTTTAAAAAGAAGAAATCAGTAACCAGGAAAACTTAGGAAAATGTTTAAAAAGAAGAAATCAGTAACCAGAAAAACTGCGAAAAATGTTTAAAAAGAAGAAATGAGTAACCAGAAAAACTTAGAAAAATGTTTAAAAAGAAGAAATCAGTAACCAGGAAAACTTAGAAAAATGTTTAAAAAGAAGAAATCAGTAACCAGGAAAACTTAGAAAAATGTTATAAAAGAAGAAGTGAGTAACCAGAAAAACTTAGAAAAATGTTTAAAAAGAAGAAATCAGTAACCAGAAAAACTGCGAAAAATGTTTAAAAAGAAGAAATCAGTAACCAGACAAACTGCGAAAAATGTTTAAAAAGAAGAAATCAGTAACCAGGAAAACTTAGAAAAATGTTTAAAAAGAAGAAGTGAGTAACCAGAAAAACTTAGAAAAATGTTTAAAAAGAAGAAATCAGTAACCAGAAAAACTTAGAAAAATGTTTAAAAAGAAGAAATCAGTAACCAGAAAAACTGCGAAAAATGTTTAAAAAGAAGAAATCAGTAACCAGAAAAACTTAGAAAAATGTTTAAAAAGAAGAAGTGAGTAACCAGAAAAACTTAGAAAAATGTTTAAAAAGAAGAAATCAGTAACCAGAAAAACGGCGAAAAATGTTTAAAAAGAAGAAATCAGTAACCAGACAAACTGCGAAAAATGTTTAAAAAGAAGAAATCAGTAACCAGAAAAACTTAGAAAAATGTTTAAAAAGAAGAAATCAGTAACCAGAAAAACTTAGAAAAATGTTTCAAAAGAAGAAGTGAGTAACCAGAAAAACTTAGAAAAATGTTTAAAAAGAAGAAGTGAGTAACCAGAAAAACTTAGAAAAATGTTTAAAAAGAAGAAATCAGTAACCAGAAAAACTTAGAAAAATGTTTAAAAAGAAGAAATCAGTAACCAGAAAAACTGCGAAAAATGTTTAAAAAGAAGAAATCAGTAACCAGACAAACTGCGAAAAATGTTTAAAAAGAAGAAATCAGTAACCAGGAAAACTTAGAAAAATGTTTAAAAAGAAGAAGTCAGTAACCAGAAAAACTTAGAAAAATGTTTAAAAAGAAGAAATCAGTAACCAGAAAAACTTAGAAAAATGTTTAAAAAGAAGAAATCAGTAACCAGAAAAACTGCGAAAAATGTTTAAAAAGAAGAAATCAGTAACCAGAAAAACTTAGAAAAATGTTTAAAAAGAAGAAGTGAGTAACCAGAAAAACTTAGAAAAATGTTTAAAAAGAAGAAATCAGTAACCAGAAAAACGGCGAAAAATGTTTAAAAAGAAGAAATCAGTAACCAGACAAACTGCGAAAAATGTTTAAAAAGAAGAAATCAGTAACCAGAAAAACTTAGAAAAATGTTTCAAAAGAAGAAGTGAGTAACCAGAAAAACTTAGAAAAATGTTTAAAAAGAAGAAGTGAGTAACCAGAAAAACTTAGAAAAATGTTTAAAAAGAAGAAATCAGTAACCAGAAAAACTTAGAAAAATGTTTAAAAAGAAGAAATCAGTAACCAGAAAAACTGCGAAAAATGTTTAAAAAGAAGAAATCAGTAACCAGACAAACTGCGAAAAATGTTTAAAAAGAAGAAATCAGTAACCAGGAAAACTTAGAAAAATGTTTAAAAAGAAGAAGTGAGTAACCAGAAAAACTTAGAAAAATGTTTAAAAAGAAGAAATCAGTAACCAGAAAAACTTAGAAAAATGTTTAAAAAGAAGAAATCAGTAACCAGAAAAACTGCGAAAAATGTTTAAAAAGAAGAAATCAGTAACCAGAAAAACTTAGAAAAATGTTTAAAAAGAAGAAGTGAGTAACCAGAAAAACTTAGAAAAATGTTTAAAAAGAAGAAATCAGTAACCAGAAAAACGGCGAAAAATGTTTAAAAAGAAGAAATCAGTAACCAGACAAACTGCGAAAAATGTTTAAAAAGAAGAAATCAGTAACCAGAAAAACTTAGAAAAATGTTTCAAAAGAAGAAGTGAGTAACCAGAAAAACTTAGAAAAATGTTTAAAAAGAAGAAGTGAGTAACCAGAAAAACTTAGAAAAATGTTTAAAAAGAAGAAATCAGTAACCAGAAAAACTTAGAAAAATGTTTAAAAAGAAGAAATCAGTAACCAGAAAAACTTAGAAAAATGTTTAAAAAGAAGAAATCAGTAACCAGAAAAACTGCGAAAAATGTTTAAAAAGAAGAAATCAGTAACCAGACAAACTGCGAAAAATGTTTAAAAAGAAGAAATCAGTAACCAGGAAAACTTAGAAAAATGTTTAAAAAGAAGAAGTGAGTAACCAGAAAAACTTAGAAAAATGTTTAAAAAGAAGAAATCAGTAACCAGAAAAACTTAGAAAAATGTTTAAAAAGAAGAAATCAGTAACCAGAAAAACTGCGAAAAATGTTTAAAAAGAAGAAATCAGTAACCAGAAAAACTTAGAAAAATGTTTAAAAAGAAGAAGTGAGTAACCAGAAAAACTTAGAAAAATGTTTAAAAAGAAGAAATCAGTAACCAGAAAAACGGCGAAAAATGTTTAAAAAGAAGAAATCAGTAACCAGACAAACTGCGAAAAATGTTTAAAAAGAAGAAATCAGTAACCAGAAAAACTTAGAAAAATGTTTAAAAAGAAGAAATCAGTAACCAGAAAAACTTAGAAAAATGTTTCAAAAGAAGAAGTGAGTAACCAGAAAAACTTAGAAAAATGTTTAAAAAGAAGAAGTGAGTAACCAGAAAAACTTAGAAAAATGTTTAAAAAGAAGAAATCAGTAACCAGAAAAACTTAGAAAAATGTTTAAAAAGAAGAAATCAGTAACCAGAAAAACTGCGAAAAATGTTTAAAAAGAAGAAATCAGTAACCAGGAAAACTTAGAAAAATGTTTAAAAAGAAGAAATCAGTAACCAGAAAAACTGCGAAAAATGTTTAAAAAGAAGAAATGAGTAACCAGGAAAACTTAGAAAAATGTTTAAAAAGAAGAAGTGAGTAACCAGAAAAACTTAGAAAAATGTTTAAAAAGAAGAAATCAGTAACCAGACAAACTTAGAAAAATGTTTAAAAAGAAGAAATCATTAACCAGACAAACTGCGAAAAATGTTTAAAAAGAAGAAATCAGTAACCAGAAAAACTTAGAAAAATGTTTAAAAAGAAGAAATCAGTAACCAGAAAAACTTAGAAAAATGTTTAAAAAGAAGAAATCAGTAACCAGGAAAACTTAGAAAAATGTTTAAAAAGAAGAAGTGAGTAACCAGAAAAACTTAGAAAAATGTTTAAAAAGAAGAAATCAGTAACCAGAAAAACGGCGAAAAATGTTTAAAAAGAAGAAATCAGTAACCAGACAAACTGCGAAAAATGTTTAAAAAGAAGAAGTCAGTAACCAGAAAAACTTAGAAAAATGTTTAAAAAGAAGAAATGAGTAACCAGAAAAACTTAGAAAAATGTTTAAAAAGAAGAAATCAGTAACCAGAAAAACTTAGAAAAATGTTTAAAAAGAAGAAGTGAGTAACCAGGAAAACTTAGAAAAATGTTTAAAAAGAAGAAATGAGTAACCAGAAAAACTTAGAAAAATGTTTAAAAAGAAGAAATCAGTAACCAGAAAAACTTAGAAAAATGTTTAAAAAGAAGAAATGAGTAACCAGAAAAACTTAGAAAAATGTTTAAAAAGAAGAAATCAGTAACCAGAAAAACGGCGAAAAATGTTTAAAAAGAAGAAATCAGTAACCAGAAAAACGGCGAAAAATGTTTAAAAAGAAGAAATCAGTAACCAGAAAAACTTAGAAAAATGTTTAAAAAGAAGAAGTGAGTAACCAGAAAAACTTAGAAAAATGTTTAAAAAGAAGAAATGAGTAACCAGAAAAACTTAGAAAAATGTTTAAAAAGAAGAAATCAGTAACCAGAAAAACTTAGAAAAATGTTTAAAAAGAAGAAATGAGTAACCAGAAAAACGGCGAAAAATGTTTAAAAAGAAGAAATCAGTAACCAGAAAAACGGCGAAAAATGTTTAAAAAGAAGAGAAATCAGTAACCAGACAAACTGCGAAAAATGTTTAAAAAGAAGAAATCAGTAACCAGAAAAACTTAGAAAAATGTTTAAAAAGAAGAAATCAGTAACCAGGAAAACTTGGAAAAAAACACTTAGAAAAATTTTCAGCAAAGTGTGAAAAATATTCTAAGTGTCAGCGGAGGAAAATGCTGCAGCATCGGGAAAGATTCGCAAACTTACACCGAACATGTGCTCCGAAGTGCCGGAGGAATTGGGTGAATTGAGCCCGGCAAATGGCCAGCTGTCGTTTTGTGCCTGCAGCCCGAAAACTTTAACTTTGTCTGTCGCGGAAGTCCGGACCGAGAAAAATCCAAACGGTTTTGACCGGACCGAGTTCCAGACCGATGCAGTCAAATTTGGAATTCAGACCCATTCAGTGCCACTTGTAGTTTTTCCGCAGTGAGGTTGGCGGGGTACCCGGAGATATATGGGAACACGATTTTTAGAACAAAATGGCGGCGCGGGACCGTTCTGAAAGGCATCCGAAAAACGGTTCCACGGGCATAGCACTTTAATGACAGGTATGAGTGCATGCCGGAGAGCTCTTGGAAGTCGAATTTTTGACACTTTGTCAATTTTTTGACAGATTTGACAAACTCTTTCTGTCTGTTCTAAGAGTCAGTCAGAGACTTGTGCGGCGGTCTTTTGACACTATTGGAGGGCGGGCAAACCCCACGTTGACTCCGGCCGTCCCTCCACAGGCGCTCGTGTCCAAAATGAAGGCGAGAGACGCGAGTGGCCTGGTTCCCTTGGGTGTTGCCAAGAAGGCTGCGGGCTGACCGTTGCCTGAGCACTCCCTAAAGCCTCTTGTGATGAGAGCAGACCTCGCCTGCCGCACGACCGGCTCTGGGAGTCGTTGGGCCGCTATTTGTGAATAGTCTGGTCCTCCTCTGCCACCCGGACAAGCGCGATGGCTCTGCCGCCCTGCGGTGCTCGTCACCCAGGTTTGGGGAACACGATACTCGTAACAAAAATAAAAGGCGGCTCGGGACCTGCAGGCGAAAGGGGTCCCGTGGTGCTAAGCACGTCGACTTCGGGTCTCGGTGCAAGCCGGAGAGCTCACGGAAGTCTAAAGTTTTCGGCACGTGGTCGAATCTTTTCAAAGGCTTACCCGGCTCTTTCCGTCCATTCTGAGAGTAAGTCAGAGGCCGGTGCGGAGGTCTCTTGACAATCGGAGGGGGTGGTGGCCCTCCGCAGGCGCTCGTGTCGAAAATGAAGGCGAGAGACGCGAGTGGCCTGGTTCCCCTGGGTGTTGCCAGGAAGGCTGCGGGCTGACCCTTGCCTGAGCACTCCCTAAAGCCTCTTGTGATGAGAGCAGACCTCGCGCGCCGCACGACCGGCTCTGGGAGTCGTTGGGCCGCTATCTGTGAATAGTCTGGTCCTCCTCTGCCACCCGGCCAAGTGCGATGGCTCTGCCGCCCTGCGG
>NW_027310250.1:0-15000 GCF_047496795.1 Chiloscyllium punctatum | reverse complement strand
AGAATATTTTCGGGTTGGTATAAATCAGTAACCACCGACACTTAGAATATTTTCGGGTTGGTATAAATCAGTAACCACTGACACTTAGAATTTTTTCGGGTCGGTACAAATCAGTAACCACTGACACTTAGAATATTTTCGGGTTGGTATAAATCAGTAACCACCGACACTTAGAATATTTTCGAGTTGGTATAAATCAGTAACCACTGACACTTAGAATTTTTTCGAGTTGGTATAAATCAGTAACCACTGACACTTAGAATATTTTCGGGTTGGTATAAATCAGTAACCACCGACACTTAGAATATTTTCGAGTTGGTATAAATCAGTAACCACTGACACTTAGAATTTTTTCGAGTTGGTATAAATCAGTAACCACTGACACTTAGAATATTTTCGGGTTGGTATAAATCAGTAACCACCGACACTTAGAATATTTTCGAGTTGGTATAAATCAGTAACCACCGACACTTAGAATTTTTTCGAGTTGGTATAAATCAGTAACCACTGACACTTAGAATTTTTTCGGGTTGGTATAAATCAGTAACCACCGACACTTAGAATATTTTCGAGTTGGTATAAATCAGTAACCACTGACACTTAGAATTTTTTCGGGTCGGTATAAATCAGTAACCACTGACACTTAGAATTTTTTCGAGTTGGTATAAATCAGTAACCACTGACACTTAGAATATTTTCGGGTTGGTATAAATCAGTAACCACTGACACTTAGAATTTTTTCGACTTGGTATAAATCAGTAACCACTGACACTTAGAATTTTTTCGGGTTGGTATAAATCAGTAACCACTGACACTTAGAATATTTTCGGGTCGGTACAAATCAGTAACCACTGACACTTAGAATATTTTCGGGTTGGTATAAATCAGTAACCACTGACACTTAGAATTTTTTCGAGTTGGTATAAATCAGTAACCACTGACACTTAGAATTTTTTCGGGTTGGTATAAATCAGTAACCACCGACACTTAGAATATTTTCGGGTTGGTATAAATCAGTAACCACCGACACTTAGAATTTTTTCGGCTCAGTAGAAATCAGTAACCAAGCGCATTTTTGAATTGGTTACTGATTTCTCCGTTCGAGTTGCGGCTGCGGTTGGCTTCAAATAGTGGTGGGGGCTTAATTATCGCCGAGGGGAGCATGTCCCGGTGGTGTGGCCGAGGATGGAGTGCCTTTTGAAGGGGGTGTTTCTGAATTTGGACCCTTTTTGAGTTGCATGGCCGGATGGGTGTGGTTTTGAAGGGTGTGTCTGTCTGGAGTGGCACCGGCGTTGGTGTGAGGCTGAGGGTGGGCGTTCGGTTCCTGGTTAGGGATAGGGAAAGGGTGAGACTTAGCTTTAGTGCTCGTGCCCCCGATTTTGGTAATGTTTGACGTCAATTTTCCAAGGAGGCGAATGCAAGGCTTCAGAGGGACTTTGAGTGTTCGGGGGCGGGGTAGCTCAGCCGGATTTGCCCCGGCGGTTCTGCGGACGGTGTTGACTTCGAGGGCGGACCGGCCCCCGTGTTCAGTCCGAATATCGTGCATTGTTAACGGCGGGAAGTGTTCCAAAAGGGAATGGGATTGAATGTGACTGCTGAAGCCGACTTTGAGACCTGTAACGCGGGTAGCTCAGCCGGATTTGACCCGGCGGTTCTGGCGACGGTCTCGCCTTCGAGGGGGGAGCGCCCCGCGTGTTCAGGCCGAATTTTGTGCATTTCCATCGGCGGGAAGAGGTCCAAACGGGAATGGGATTGAATGTGACTGCTGAAGCCGACATTGAGACCTCTAACGCGGGTAGCTCGGCAGGATTTGACCCGGCGGTTCTGCCGAAGGTCTCACCTTCGAGGGGGGAGCGTCCCGCGTGTTCAGGCCGAATATCGTGCATTGTTAACGGCGGGAAGTGTTCCAAAAGGGAATGGGATTGAATGTGACTGCTGAAGCCGACATTGAGACCTCTAACGCGGGTAGCTCGGCCGGATTTGACCCGGCGGTTCTGGCGACGGTCTCGCCTTCGAGGGGGGAGCGTCCCGCGTGTTCAGGCCGAATTTTGTGCATTTCCATCGGCGGGAAGAGGTCCAAACGGGAATGGGATTGAATGTGACTGCTGAAGCCGACATTGAGACCTCTAACGCGGGTAGCTCGGCCGGATTTGACCCGGCGGTTCTGCCGAAGGTCTCACCTTCGAGGGGGGAGCCTCCCGCGTGTTCAGGCCGAATTTTGTGCATTTCCATCGGCGGGAAGAGGTCCAAACGGGAATGGGATTGAATGTGACTGCTGAAGCCGACATTGAGACCTCTAACGCGGGTAGCTCGGCCGGATTTGACCCGGCGGTTCTGCCGAAGGTCTCACCTTCGAGGGGGGAGCGCCCACCGTGTACAGGCCGATTTTCATGCATTTCCAACCGTGGGAAGGGGTCCGAAAGGGGATGGGGGTGAACGTGACTGCTCAACCCGACTTTGAGACCTGTAACGCGGGTAGCTCAGCCGGATTTGACCCGGCGGTTCTGGCGACGGTCTCGCCTTCGAGGGGGGAGCGTCCCGCGTGTTCAGGCCGAATTTTGTGCATTTCCATCGGCGGGAAGAGGTCCAAACGGGAATGGGATTGAATGTGACTGCTGAAGCCGACATTGAGACCTCTAACGCGGGTAGCTCGGCAGGATTTGACCCGGCGGTTCTGCCGAAGGTCTCACCTTCGAGGGGGGAGCGCCCACCGTGTACAGGCCGATTTTCATGCATTTCCAACCGTGGGAAGGGGGCCGAAAGGGGATGGGGGTGAATGTGACTGCTCAACCCGACTTTGAGGCATCTAACCCGGGTAGCTCAGCCGGGTTTGACCCGGCGGTTCTGCCGACGGCCTCGCCTTCGAGGGGGGAGCGTCCCCCGTGTACAGGCCGATTTTCATGCATTTCGAACCGTGGGAAGTGGCCCAAAAGGGGATGGGAGTGAATGTGACTGCTCAACCCGACTTTGGCGCTTCCGAGCCGGGTAGCTCAGCCGGGTTTGACCCGGCGGTTCTGCCGACGGTCTCGTCTTCGAGGCGGGTGCCTCCCCCGTGTACAGGCCGATTTTCATGCATTTCGTACCGTGGGAAGTGGTCCAAAAGGGAATGGGGGTGGACGTGACTGCTCATACCGACATCGAGACTTGTAAGCCGTGTAGCTCGGCCGGGTTTGATCCGGCGGGTCTGCCGACGGTCTCGTCTTCGAGAGGGGGGCCTCCCCCGTGTACAGGCCGATTTTCGTGCATTTCCAACGGTGGGAAGAGGTTCAAAAGGGGATGGGGGTGAATGTGACTGCTCAACCCGACTCTGAGGCTTCTAACCCGGGTAGCCCGGCCGGGTTTGACCCGGCGGTTCTGCCGTCGGTCTCGCCTTCGAGGGCGGAGCCTCCCCCGTGTACAGGCCGATTTTCGTGCATTTCAAACCGTGGGAAGCGGTCCAAAAGGGGATGGGAGTGAATGTGACTGCTCATACCGACCTTGGCGCTTCCGACCCGGGTAGCTCAGCCGGGTTTGACCCGGCGGTTCTGCCGACGGTCTCGTCTTCGAGGCGGGTGCCTCCCCCGTGTACAGGCCGATTTTCATGCATTTCGTACCGTGGGAAGTGGTCCAAAAGGGAATGGGGGTGAATGTGACTGCTCAACCCGACTCTGAGGCTTCTAACCCGGGTAGCTCGGCCGGGTTTGACCCGGCGGTTCTGCCGTCGGTCTCGCCTTCGAGAGGGGCGCCTCCCCCGTGTACAGGCCGATTTTCGTGCATTTCCAACGGTGGGAAGAGGTTCAAAAGGGGATGGGGGTGAATGTGACTGCTCAACCCGACTCTGAGGCTTCTAACCCGGGTAGCCCGGCCGGGTTTGACCCGGCGGTTCTGCCGTCGGTCTCGCCTTCGAGGGCGGAGCCTCCCCCGTGTACAGGCCGATTTTCGTGCATTTCAAACCGTGGGAAGCGGTCCAAAAGGGGATGGGAGTGAATGTGACTGCTCATACCGACCTTGGCGCTTCCGACCCGGGTAGCTCAGCCGGGTTTGACCCGGCGGTTCTGCCGACGGTCTCGCCTTCGAGGGGGGAGCGTCCCCCGTGTTCAGGCCGAATTTTGTGCATTTCGAACCGTGGGAAGTTGCCCAAAAGTCGATGGGAGTGAATGTGACTGCTCAACCCGACTTTGGCGCTTCCGAGCCGGGTAGCTCAGCCGGGTTTGACCCGGCGGTTCTGCCGACGGTCTCGTCTTCGAGGCGGGTGCCTCCCCCGTGTACAGGCCGATTTTCATGCATTTCGTACCGTGGGAAGTGGTCCAAAAGGGAATAGGGGTGGACGTGACTGCTCATACCGACATTGAGACTTGTAAGCCGTGTAGCTCGGCCGGGTTTGATCCGGCGGGTCTGCCGACGGTCTCGTCTTCGAGGCGGGTGCCTCCCCCGTGTACAGGCCGATTTTCGTGCATTTCGAACCGTGGGAAGTGGTCCAAAAGGGGATGGGGGTGGACGTGACTGCTCAACCCGACTTTGAGGCTTCTAACCCGGGTAGCTCGGCCGGGTTTGACCCGTCGATTCTGCCGATGGTCTCGTTTTGGAGGGGGGAGCCTCCCCCGTGTTCAGTCCGATTTTCGTGCATTTCGAACCGTGGGAAGTGGCCCAAAAGGGGATGGGAGTGAATGTGACTGCTCATACCGACTTTGGCGCTTCCGAGCCTGGTAGCTCAGCCGGGTTTGATCCGGCGGTTCTGCCGACGGTCTCGTCTTCGAGGCGGCTCCCTCCCCCGTGTACAGGCCGATTTTCATGCATTTGCAACGGTGGGAAGTTGCCCAAAAGGGGATGGGAGTGAATGTGACTGCTCAACCCGACTTTGGCGCTTCCGAGCCTGGTAGCTCAGCCGGGTTTGAACCGGCGGTTCTGCCGACGGTCTCGTCTTCGAGGCGGCTCCCTCCCCCGTGTACAGGCCGATTTTCGTGCATTTCGAACCGTGGGAAGTGGTCCAAAAGGGAATGGGGGTGGACGTGACTGCTCAACCCGACTCTGAGGCTTCTAACCCGGGTAGCTCGGCCGGGTTTGATCCGGCGGTTCTGCCGACGGTCTCGTCTTCGAGGCCGGTGCCTCCCCCGTGTACAGGCCGATTTTCGTGCATTTCCAACGGTGGGAAGTGGTCCAAAAGGGAATGGGGGTGGACGTGTCTGCTCATACCGACTTTGAGACTTGTAAGCCGGGTAGCTCAGCCGGGTTTGTTCCGGCGGTTCTGCCGACGGTCTCGTCATCGAGGGGGGAGCCTCCCCCGTGTCCAGGCCGATTTTCATGCATTTCCAACCGTGGGAAGTGGTCCAAAAGGGAATGGGGGTGAATGTGACTGCTCATACCGACTTTGAGACTTTTAAGCCGGGTAGCTCAGCCGGGTTTGACCCGGCGGTTCTGCCGACGGTCTCGCCTTCGAGGGGGGAGCGTCCCCCGTGTTCAGGCCGAATTTTGTGCATTTCGAACCGTGGGAAGTTGCCCAAAAGTCGATGGGAGTGAATGTGACTGCTCAACCCGACTTTGAGACTTGTAAGCCGGGTAGCTCAGCCGGGTTTGACCCGGCGGTTCTGCCGACGGTCTCGTCTTCGAGGCGGGTGCCTCCCCCGTGTACAGGCCGATTTTCATGCATTTCGTACCGTGGGAAGCGGTCCAAAAGGGGATGGGAGTGAACGTGACTGCTCATACCGACTTTGGCGCTTCCGAGCCGGGTAGCTCAGCCGGGTTTGACCCGGCGGGTCTGCCGACGGTCTCGCCTTCGAGGGGGGAGCGTCCCCCGTGTTCAGGCCGAATCTTGTGCATTTCGAACCGTGGGAAGTTGCCCAAAAGTCGATGGGAGTGAATGTGACTGCTCAACCCGACTTTGAGACTTGTAAGCCGGGTAGCTCAGCCGGGTTTGACCCGGCGGTTCTGCCGACGGTCTCGTCTTCGAGGCCGGTGCCTCCCCCGTGTACAGGCCGATTTTCGTGCATTTCCAACGGTGGGAAGTGGTCCAAAAGGGAATGGGGGTGGACGTGTCTGCTCATACCGACTTTGAGACTTGTAAGCCGGGTAGCTCAGCCGGGTTTGTTCCGGCGGTTCTGCCGACGGTCTCGTCATCGAGGGGGGAGCCTCCCCCGTGTCCAGGCCGATTTTCATGCATTTCCAACCGTGGGAAGTGGTCCAAAAGGGAATGGGGGTGAATGTGACTGCTCATACCGACTTTGAGACTTTTAAGCCGGGTAGCTCGGCCGGGTTTGACCCGGCGGTTCTGCCGACGGTCTCGTCTTCGAGGCGGGTGCCTCCCCCGTGTACAGGCCGATTTTCGTGCATTTCGAACCGTGGGAAGTGGTCTAAAAGTCGATGGGAGTGAACGTGACTGCTCAACCCGACTTTGAGACTTGTAAGCCGGGTAGCTCAGCCAGGTTTGACCCGGCGGTTCTGCCGACGGTCTCGCCTTCGAGGGCGGACCCTCCCCCGTGTACAGGCCGGTTTTCGTGCATTTCGAACCGTGGGAAGTGATCCAAAAGGGAATGGGGGTGAACGTGACTGCCCAACCCGGCTTTGAGACTTGTAAGCCGGGTAGCTCAGCCGGGTTGGACCCGGCGGTTCTGCCGACGGTCTCGACTTCGAGGCGGGTGCCTCCCCCGTGTACAGGCCGATTTTCATGCATTTGCAACGGTGGGAAGTTGCCCAAAAGTCGATGGGAGTGAATGTGACTGCTCAACCCGACTTCGAGACTTGTAAGCCGGGTAGCTCAGCCGGGTTTGACCCGGCGGTTCTGCCGACGGTCTCGCCTTCGAGGGGGGAGCCTCCCCCGTGTACAGGCCGATTTTCGTGCATTTCCAACGGTGGGAACAGGTTCAAAAGGGGATGGGAGTGATTGTGACTGCTCAACCCGACTCTAGGGCTTCTAACCCGGGTAGCCCGGCCGGGTTTGACCCGGCGGTTCTGCCGACGGTCTCGTCTTCGAGGCGGGTGCCTCCCCCGTATACAGGCCGATTTTCATGCATTTCGAACCGTGGGAAGTGGTCCAAAAGGGAATGGGGGTGGACGTGTCTGCTCATACCGACTTTGAGACTTGTAAGCCGGGTAGCTCAGCCGGGTTTGATCCGGCGGTTCTGCCGACGGTCTCGCCTTCGAGGGGGGAGCCTCCCCCGTGTTCAGTCCGATTTCCATGCATTTCCAACCGTGGGAAGTTGCCCAAAAGGGGATGGGAGTGAATGTGACTGCTCAACCCGACTTTGGCGCTTCCGAGCCGGGTAGCTCAGCCGGGTTTGACCCGGCGGTTCTGCCGACGGTCTCGTCTTCGAGGCGGGTGCCTCCCCCGTATACAGGCCGATTTTCATGCATTTCGAACCGTGGGAAGTGGTCCAAAAGGGAATGGGGGTGGACGTGTCTGCTCATACCGACTTTGAGACTTGTAAGCCGGGTAGCTCAGCCGGGTTTGATCCGGCGGTTCTGCCGACGGTCTCGCCTTCGAGGGGGGAGCCTCCCCCGTGTTCAGTCCGATTTCCATGCATTTCCAACCGTGGGAAGTTGCCCAAAAGGGGATGGGAGTGAATGTGACTGCTCAACCCGACTTTGGCGCTTCCGAGCCGGGTAGCTCAGCCGGGTTTGACCCGGCGGTTCTGCCGACGGTCTCGTCTTCGAGGCGGGTGCCTCCCCCGTGTACAGGCCGATTTTCATGCATTTGGAACCGTGGGAAGTGGTCCAAAAGGGAATGGGGGTGGACGTGACTGCTCATACCGACTTTGAGACTTGTAAGCCGGGTAGCTCAGCCGGGTTTGACCCGGCGGTTCTGCCGACGGTCTCGCCTTCGAGGGGGGAGCCTCCCCCGTGTTCAGTCCGATTTTCGTGCATTTCCCACGGTGGGAAATGGTATCTTTCATTACGGGGACAAGGGTCTGAAGCGGTGAAGTCAGTAACCGGCATAGTTAAGGAAAGGGTTCGAATTTTCTCAACAGTACGAAAAAAGTGAGCAGGGAAGCTAGAGAAGGTGTCAGTGAGTCCCAAACGAGTGAACCGCAAAACTTAGGGAAATGCCCGAAAGCGTTTTAAAGGGTGAAATCGGGAACGAGGAAATGATCGGAAAGTGCCTGAAAGTGCTAAATGAGTAAACAGAAAAACGAAGAAAAATGTTTGAAAAGAAGAAGTGAGTAACCAGGAAAACTTAGAAAAATGTTCAAAACGAAGAAATCAGTAACCAGGAAAACTTAGAAAAATGATCAAAAAGAAGAAATGAGTAACCAGGAAAACTTAGAAAAATGTTTAAAAAGAAGAAATCAGTAACCAGGAAAACTTAGGAAAATGTTTAAAAAGAAGAAATCAGTAACCAGAAAAACTGCGAAAAATGTTTAAAAAGAAGAAATGAGTAACCAGAAAAACTTAGAAAAATGTTTAAAAAGAAGAAATCAGTAACCAGGAAAACTTAGAAAAATGTTTAAAAAGAAGAAATCAGTAACCAGGAAAACTTAGAAAAATGTTATAAAAGAAGAAGTGAGTAACCAGAAAAACTTAGAAAAATGTTTAAAAAGAAGAAATCAGTAACCAGAAAAACTGCGAAAAATGTTTAAAAAGAAGAAATCAGTAACCAGACAAACTGCGAAAAATGTTTAAAAAGAAGAAATCAGTAACCAGGAAAACTTAGAAAAATGTTTAAAAAGAAGAAGTGAGTAACCAGAAAAACTTAGAAAAATGTTTAAAAAGAAGAAATCAGTAACCAGAAAAACTTAGAAAAATGTTTAAAAAGAAGAAATCAGTAACCAGAAAAACTGCGAAAAATGTTTAAAAAGAAGAAATCAGTAACCAGAAAAACTTAGAAAAATGTTTAAAAAGAAGAAGTGAGTAACCAGAAAAACTTAGAAAAATGTTTAAAAAGAAGAAATCAGTAACCAGAAAAACGGCGAAAAATGTTTAAAAAGAAGAAATCAGTAACCAGACAAACTGCGAAAAATGTTTAAAAAGAAGAAATCAGTAACCAGAAAAACTTAGAAAAATGTTTAAAAAGAAGAAATCAGTAACCAGAAAAACTTAGAAAAATGTTTCAAAAGAAGAAGTGAGTAACCAGAAAAACTTAGAAAAATGTTTAAAAAGAAGAAGTGAGTAACCAGAAAAACTTAGAAAAATGTTTAAAAAGAAGAAATCAGTAACCAGAAAAACTTAGAAAAATGTTTAAAAAGAAGAAATCAGTAACCAGAAAAACTGCGAAAAATGTTTAAAAAGAAGAAATCAGTAACCAGACAAACTGCGAAAAATGTTTAAAAAGAAGAAATCAGTAACCAGGAAAACTTAGAAAAATGTTTAAAAAGAAGAAGTCAGTAACCAGAAAAACTTAGAAAAATGTTTAAAAAGAAGAAATCAGTAACCAGAAAAACTTAGAAAAATGTTTAAAAAGAAGAAATCAGTAACCAGAAAAACTGCGAAAAATGTTTAAAAAGAAGAAATCAGTAACCAGAAAAACTTAGAAAAATGTTTAAAAAGAAGAAGTGAGTAACCAGAAAAACTTAGAAAAATGTTTAAAAAGAAGAAATCAGTAACCAGAAAAACGGCGAAAAATGTTTAAAAAGAAGAAATCAGTAACCAGACAAACTGCGAAAAATGTTTAAAAAGAAGAAATCAGTAACCAGAAAAACTTAGAAAAATGTTTCAAAAGAAGAAGTGAGTAACCAGAAAAACTTAGAAAAATGTTTAAAAAGAAGAAGTGAGTAACCAGAAAAACTTAGAAAAATGTTTAAAAAGAAGAAATCAGTAACCAGAAAAACTTAGAAAAATGTTTAAAAAGAAGAAATCAGTAACCAGAAAAACTGCGAAAAATGTTTAAAAAGAAGAAATCAGTAACCAGACAAACTGCGAAAAATGTTTAAAAAGAAGAAATCAGTAACCAGGAAAACTTAGAAAAATGTTTAAAAAGAAGAAGTGAGTAACCAGAAAAACTTAGAAAAATGTTTAAAAAGAAGAAATCAGTAACCAGAAAAACTTAGAAAAATGTTTAAAAAGAAGAAATCAGTAACCAGAAAAACTGCGAAAAATGTTTAAAAAGAAGAAATCAGTAACCAGAAAAACTTAGAAAAATGTTTAAAAAGAAGAAGTGAGTAACCAGAAAAACTTAGAAAAATGTTTAAAAAGAAGAAATCAGTAACCAGAAAAACGGCGAAAAATGTTTAAAAAGAAGAAATCAGTAACCAGACAAACTGCGAAAAATGTTTAAAAAGAAGAAATCAGTAACCAGAAAAACTTAGAAAAATGTTTCAAAAGAAGAAGTGAGTAACCAGAAAAACTTAGAAAAATGTTTAAAAAGAAGAAGTGAGTAACCAGAAAAACTTAGAAAAATGTTTAAAAAGAAGAAATCAGTAACCAGAAAAACTTAGAAAAATGTTTAAAAAGAAGAAATCAGTAACCAGAAAAACTTAGAAAAATGTTTAAAAAGAAGAAATCAGTAACCAGAAAAACTGCGAAAAATGTTTAAAAAGAAGAAATCAGTAACCAGACAAACTGCGAAAAATGTTTAAAAAGAAGAAATCAGTAACCAGGAAAACTTAGAAAAATGTTTAAAAAGAAGAAGTGAGTAACCAGAAAAACTTAGAAAAATGTTTAAAAAGAAGAAATCAGTAACCAGAAAAACTTAGAAAAATGTTTAAAAAGAAGAAATCAGTAACCAGAAAAACTGCGAAAAATGTTTAAAAAGAAGAAATCAGTAACCAGAAAAACTTAGAAAAATGTTTAAAAAGAAGAAGTGAGTAACCAGAAAAACTTAGAAAAATGTTTAAAAAGAAGAAATCAGTAACCAGAAAAACGGCGAAAAATGTTTAAAAAGAAGAAATCAGTAACCAGACAAACTGCGAAAAATGTTTAAAAAGAAGAAATCAGTAACCAGAAAAACTTAGAAAAATGTTTAAAAAGAAGAAATCAGTAACCAGAAAAACTTAGAAAAATGTTTCAAAAGAAGAAGTGAGTAACCAGAAAAACTTAGAAAAATGTTTAAAAAGAAGAAGTGAGTAACCAGAAAAACTTAGAAAAATGTTTAAAAAGAAGAAATCAGTAACCAGAAAAACTTAGAAAAATGTTTAAAAAGAAGAAATCAGTAACCAGAAAAACTTAGAAAAATGTTTAAAAAGAAGAAATCAGTAACCAGGAAAACTTAGAAAAATGTTTAAAAAGAAGAAATCAGTAACCAGAAAAACTGCGAAAAATGTTTAAAAAGAAGAAATGAGTAACCAGGAAAACTTAGAAAAATGTTTAAAAAGAAGAAGTGAGTAACCAGAAAAACTTAGAAAAATGTTTAAAAAGAAGAAATCAGTAACCAGACAAACTTAGAAAAATGTTTAAAAAGAAGAAATCATTAACCAGACAAACTGCGAAAAATGTTTAAAAAGAAGAAATCAGTAACCAGAAAAACTTAGAAAAATGTTTAAAAAGAAGAAATCAGTAACCAGAAAAACTTAGAAAAATGTTTAAAAAGAAGAAATCAGTAACCAGGAAAACTTAGAAAAATGTTTAAAAAGAAGAAGTGAGTAACCAGAAAAACTTAGAAAAATGTTTAAAAAGAAGAAATCAGTAACCAGAAAAACGGCGAAAAATGTTTAAAAAGAAGAAATCAGTAACCAGACAAACTGCGAAAAATGTTTAAAAAGAAGAAGTCAGTAACCAGAAAAACTTAGAAAAATGTTTAAAAAGAAGAAATGAGTAACCAGAAAAACTTAGAAAAATGTTTAAAAAGAAGAAATCAGTAACCAGAAAAACTTAGAAAAATGTTTAAAAAGAAGAAGTGAGTAACCAGGAAAACTTAGAAAAATGTTTAAAAAGAAGAAATGAGTAACCAGAAAAACTTAGAAAAATGTTTAAAAAGAAGAAATCAGTAACCAGAAAAACTTAGAAAAATGTTTAAAAAGAAGAAATGAGTAACCAGAAAAACTTAGAAAAATGTTTAAAAAGAAGAAATCAGTAACCAGAAAAACGGCGAAAAATGTTTAAAAAGAAGAAATCAGTAACCAGAAAAACGGCGAAAAATGTTTAAAAAGAAGAAATCAGTAACCAGAAAAACTTAGAAAAATGTTTAAAAAGAAGAAGTGAGTAACCAGAAAAACTTAGAAAAATGTTTAAAAAGAAGAAATGAGTAACCAGAAAAAACTTAGAAAAATGTTTAAAAAGAAGAAATCAGTAACCAGAAAAACTTAGAAAAATGTTTAAAAAGAAGAAATGAGTAACCAGAAAAAACGGCGAAAAATGTTTAAAAAGAAGAAATCAGTAACCAGAAAAACGGCGAAAAATGTTTAAAAAGAAGAAATCAGTAACCAGACAAACTGCGAAAAATGTTTAAAAAGAAGAAATCAGTAACCAGAAAAACTTAGAAAAATGTTTAAAAAGAAGAAATCAGTAACCAGGAAAACTTGAAAAAAACACTTAGAAAAATTTTCAGCAAAGTGTGAAAAATATTCTAAGTGTCAGCGGAGGAAAATGCTGCAGCATCGGGAAAGATTCGCAAACTTACACCGAACATGTGCTCCGAAGTGCCGGAGGAATTGGGTGAATTGAGCCCGGCAAATGGCCAGCTGTCGTTTTGTGCCTGCAGCCCGAAAACTTTAACTTTGTCTGTCGCGGAAGTCCGGACCGAGAAAAATCCAAACGGTTTTGACCGGACCGAGTTCCAGACCGATGCAGTCAAATTTGGAATTCAGACCCATTCAGTGCCACTTGTAGTTTTTCCGCAGTGAGGTTGGCGGGGTACCCGGAGATATATGGGAACACGATTTTTAGAACAAAATGGCGGCGCGGGACCGTTCTGAAAGGCATCCGAAAAACGGTTCCACGGGCATAGCACTTTAATGACAGGTATGAGTGCATGCCGGAGAGCTCTTGGAAGTCGAATTTTTGACACTTTGTCAATTTTTTGACAGATTTGACAAACTCTTTCTGTCTGTTCTAAGAGTCAGTCAGAGACTTGTGCGGCGGTCTTTTGACACTATTGGAGGGCGGGCAAACCCCACGTTGACTCCGGCCGTCCCTCCACAGGCGCTCGTGTCCAAAATGAAGGCGAGAGACGCGAGTGGCCTGGTTCCCTTGGGTGTTGCCAAGAAGGCTGCGGGCTGACCGTTGCCTGAGCACTCCCTAAAGCCTCTTGTGATGAGAGCAGACCTCGCCTGCCGCACGACCGGCTCTGGAGTCGTTGGGCCGCTATTTGTGAATAGTCTGGTCCTCCTCTGCCACCCGGACAAGCGCGATGGCTCTGCCGCCCTGCGGTGCTCGTCACCCAGGTTTGGGGAACACGATACTCGTAACAAAAATAAAAGGCGGGCTCGGGACCTGCAGGCGAAAGGGTCCCGTGGTGCTAAGCACGTCGACTTCGGGTCTCGGTGCAAGCCGGAGAGCTCACGGAAGTCTAAAGTTTTCGGCACGTGGTCGAATCTTTTCAAAGGCTTACCCGGCTCTTTCCGTCCATTCTGAGAGTAAGTCAGAGGCCGGTGCGGAGGTCTCTTGACAATCGGAGGGGGTGGTGGCCCTCCGCAGGCGCTCGTGTCGAAAATGAAGGCGAGAGACGCGAGTGGCCTGGTTCCCCTGGGTGTTGCCAGGGAAGGCTGCGGGCTGACCCTTGCCTGAGCACTCCCTAAAGCCTCTTGTGATGAGAGCAGACCTCGCGCGCCGCACGACCGGCTCTGGGAGTCGTTGGGCCGCTATCTGTGAATAGTCTGGTCCTCCTCTGCCACCCGGCCAAGTGCGATGGCTCTGCCGCCCTGCGGTGCTCGTCACGCAGGTATGGGTCGTAACAGCAAATAAAGGCGGCTCGGGACCTGCAGGCGAAAGGGGTCCCGTGGTGCTTAGCACGTCGACTTCGGGTCTCGGTGCAAGCCGGAGAGCTCACGGAAGTCTAAAGTTTTCGGCACGTGGTCGAATCTTTTGAAAGGCTTACCCGGCTCTTTCCGTCCATCTGAGAGTCAGTCAGAGGCCGGTGCGGCGGTCTATTGACGACCGGAGGCTCCCATGGGTGTTGCGATGAGGGTGGAGGGCACAGAACCTTGCCTTAGCACTCCCTAATAAAGCCTCTTGTGAAGAGAGCAGACCTCGCGCGCCGCACGACCGGCTCTGGGAGTCGTTGGGCCGCTATCTGTGAATAGTCTGGTCCTCCTCTGCCACCCGGCCAAGTGCGATGGCTCTGCCGCCCTGCGGTGCTCGTCACGCAGGTATGGGGCACACGATGCTCGTAACAGCAAATAAAGGCGGCTCGGACCTGCAGGCGAAAGGGGTCCCGTGGTGCTTAGCACGTCGACTTCGGGTCTCGGTGCAAGCCGGAGAGCTCACGGAAGTCTAAAGTTTTCGGCACGTGGTCGAATCTTTGAAAGGCTTACCCGGCTCTTTCCGTCCATTCTGAGAGTCAGTCAGAGGCCGGTGCGGCGGTCTATTGACGACCGAGGCTCCCATGGGTGTTGCGATGAGGGTGGAGGCACAGAACCTTGCCTTAGCACTCCCTAATAAGGCCTCTTGTGAAGAGAGCAGACCTCGCGCGCCGCACGACCGGCTCTGGGAGTCGTTGGGCCGCTATCTGTGAATAGTCTGGTCCTCCTCTGCCACCCGGCCAAGTGCGATGGCTCTGCCGCCCTGCGGTGCTCGTCACGCAGGTATGGGGCACACGATGCTCGTAACAGCAAATAAAGGCGGCTCGGGACCTGCAGGCGAAAGGGGTCCCGTGGTGCTTCGCACGTCGACTTCGGGTCTCGGTGCAAGCCGGAGAGCTCACGGAAGTCTAAAGTTTTCGGCACGTGGTCGAATCTTTTGAAAGGCTTACCCGGCTCTTTCCGTCCATTCTGAGAGTCAGTCAGAGGCCGGTGCGGCGGTCTATTGACGACCGGAGGCTCCATGGGTGTTGCGATGAGGGTGGAGGGCACAGAACCTTGCCTTAGCACTCCCTAATAAAGCCTCTTGTGAAGAGAGCAGACCTCGCGCACCGCACGACCGGCTCTGGGAGTCGTTGGGCCGCTATCTGTGAATAGTCGGGTCCTCCTCTGCCACCCGGCCAAGTGCGATGGCTCTGCC
>NW_027310249.1:0-130439 GCF_047496795.1 Chiloscyllium punctatum | reverse complement strand
CTCTCTTACACTCACTCTCTCTCTCTTACACTCACTCTCTCTCTCTTACACTCTCTCTCTCTCTCTTACACTCTCTCTCTCTCTCTTACACTCTCTCTCTCTCTCTTACACTCTCTCTCTCTCTCTTACACTCTCTCTCTCTCTCTCTCACTCTCTCTCTCACACTCTCTCTCTCTCACTCACACAAAGGTACAGGCTCTCACAGACCCTGATGCATTCTTCATTAGACAGAAGATCCATCAACAGTTTTCCCAGAGTCCTCAGGAGAGTTGAGGAAATCTATATCCATCTGTGTGTGTGTGACTCCCAACTGCTTACACCATCTCTGTTCCATCCCACTGACTGTGTAATGGGCCAAATGGCTGACTGTAACAATGCTGGAGTACAGTCAGACGTGGCTGGGGAGTTGAATTGTGATTTATTAATCCTGCAGGGATGCCCCGCTGCTCGGTTCCTGGCAGTTGATCCATGCGCTGTTAACTCCATAAGGAAAAGAGTGGGTCAACCATGTAGGTGGGATCCCCTGAAAATCCACTCCATTGTAGCCTGTGATAGGCTAACTGTACGCTCTGACCCAGGACCACTCTCAGCCTCTGGAATACTGGGTCAAATGTGGGTCACAGGAAAAGCAGCAATGGCTTTGATAAGGAAACTCGTGTGTAAGTCATTTATGAAAAGCTAACAGAGCAGGTTGTTGAGGGAAATGCTGTCGATGTGGTGTATATCGAGTTCCAGAAGGTATTGGATAAAGTGCCACACAACAGACTTGAGTCATGTTAGAGTTTGTGGAAGAGAACTGGGCAGCAGTGACATGGGTATGGGATTGGCAGCAGGAAACAGCGTCATGGTCAGTGGGTGCTCCTCTCATTGGCCAGTGACATGGGACATTCCTTAACATGGATTAAAAGTGGTGCAGTTTTCAAATTTCCAGATGATACAAATCTTGGAAGCATCATATACTGTGAGGAGGAGACTGCAGAATATGTCAGGACAGGACAGTGTTGTGTGAGGAGGTGGCAGGAGGGAGATGACGTTTAATGAAGCTTGTGCACCTTGGCCAGATGAACACTGGGGGGGAGAGAGAGGGAGAATAAAGTCACAACTGTAACTCTCCAGGGCACCCAGAGCAGCTCTGAGCGAGAGTTGGCTGCAAAGGGAGAGTGAACAGTTGAGACTGTAAGACGTAGGAGCAGGCCATTCAGCCCATTGAGGCTGCTCTACTATTCAATGGACTGTGACTGCTCTGATAATCCTCAACTCCTCTTTCCTGCCTTTTTCCCTATAACCCTTGATTCCCTTCCTGATTAAAACTCTGACTGAGTCTATTCTAGGCTGTGACAATGACCCAGCCTCGGCAACCCCCTGGGAGAGAAGAGATTCCTCCTCCTCTGCCTCTGTCTAATGAGTGAGCCCTCACTGTGAGGTTACACCCTGGTCTGAGACTCTCCCACACGGGGAAACAGCCTCTCCTCAGCTCCCCCCACTCTTATCGACTCTCCTAATATTCTTGTACATTTCAAAAAGGATTCTCTCGTTCTATATTCAAACAAATACACCCAATTTACTTACTCTGTCATTATGGAGGGTGTGAGTCTTTGGCATTCCCTTCCTCAAAAGGTGGATGGGTGCAAAATGTTTAAATATTTTGAAGGCAGAGGGAGATAGATTCTCAATGACCAAGAGGATGAAGATTATCGGGAGGGGGGGAGGGGGGCGCAGAATATGCAGGAGTTATAGATCAAGGTGGAGACTGGATCAGCCATGATCCTATTGAATGGTGGGGCAGACTTAAAGGGCTGAATGGCCTCCTCGTGTTCCTTGTTCATGTGTTTGGAGCCTCCTCATGAGACAGACCAGTCCCTCCATCCCAGGGATCAGCTGAATGGATCTTCTCTGGTCCCAGCCCATCTTTCCTGAGAAACAGGGTCCCCAGTTGTTTAATATCCTTTCCTGATTCCCTCCTGGATATGGATGTTATCTCTTTTTGATTTATGGCTGAGGACTTTCAAATCCCACCATGCTGCAGCTTTCTGCAGTCTTTCTCTGTTTTAAATAATATTCACCTTCTCTATTCTTCCTAGAGTATCATCTCACATTGTCTCACATTATATATTTTCTGCCAAAGTTTTTCCCACTCGCTTTATCCTTCTGCAGACTGTCATCCTGCCCACTCCCCTTCCCACCTGTTTGTGTGTCATTCACGCCAGCTACTCTCATATGAAGTAGTCTAGTGTGTGATATTTTTATCAAACGCCTTCTGAAAATCCAAAGGAGTTTAATCCACTGCTTCCCCTTTTCCCTATCTTCCTTATTACCTCCTCAAAGAATCGGGTACAATGGATTGGGAAGGGATTGAGAAATGTTCCTGAAAGGAAGCCGGGGAGAGGCCCGTGGCAAACATTCAAGGGGCAAACGAGTGAACTGCAAAGATTGTAGATTCCTGAATGGTACAAGAGCGCAAAGAGAATGGTAACCGAATCATGTGTCATCAGGGAAGTTAGAGATAATATTAGATGTGAAATAAAGAGGCAGAGAATTGGCAAGAATGAACAATAGACCCGACGGTTTAAAACCATTCAGAATGAGGGCCAAGGGATTGATTAGGAAGGGGGAAACTTGAGAGTAGGCTTGTGGGGGGCGGGGGGGGGAACGTAAGAACTGACTGTAAAAGCTTCTATTGGTATATAAAGAGAAAAAAGATTAGTGAAGACTGAAGTAAGTCCCTCAAGTCAGAAAAAGGAGCGATTTATAATGGACAACAGAGAAACTAAATTCACAGCTCACTGTCCTCTAACAGGAGCACTCCTGTAATGTCCCAGAAATGATGGGAGAGGGAGGAACTGAATCAAACTTGTATTAGCAAAGAAATGGTGTTGGGGAAGTTGGGATTAAAGGTGGATAAATCCCCACGGCCTGATAAGGAAATAGCCTGAGGAAACAGCGGGTGCATTGGTGTCCAGGAGGGTAGCTAATGGAACCCCACTCTTCAAAACGGGAGGCAGAGAGAAAATCAGGGAATTAATGACTGTCAGTATTGGGGAATTTATGAAACATTATCATGGATTTATGGCAAGCATTTAGAAAACAGTGGTAGAATCAGATCGAGTCAGCATGGATTTACAAAGGGAAATAATGCTTGACAAATCTGCTGCAAGGGGCAACGTTTTCACCCAGAGGGTGGTACGTGTATGGAATGAGCTGCCAGAGGAAGTGGTGAAGGCTGGTATAATTGCAACATTTAAGAAGCATTTGTACGGGTATATGAATAGGAAGGGTTTGGAAGGGATATGGGCAGGGTGCTGGCAGGTGGGACTAGATTGGGTTGGGATATCTGGTCGGCATGGACAGGTTGGACCGAATGGTCTGTTTCCATGCTGTACATCTCTAAGTCTTCAAGGATTTAACCAGTGGAGTTGATTGGTGGTACCAGTAGATGTGGTTTGTTCAGACTTTCAGAAGCTTTTCAACAAAGTCCCACATAAGAGATTGGGGATAGAGTATTCAGATGGATACTGGATTAGTGGTGCTGGAAGAGCGCAGCAGTTCAGGCAGCATCCAACGAGCAGCGAAATCAACGTTTCAGGCAAAAGCCCTGTTCAGATGGATAGAAGACTGGTTAGCAGACAGAAGCAAATAGCAGGAATAAATGGGTCTTTCAGAATAGCAAGCAGTGACTAGAGGGTTACGACATGCATCAGTGCTATTCACAATATATATTAATGATTTAGATGAGGGAATTAAGTGTAACATGTAACACCAGTCATGGCTCTGAGCTGCCCTCAGGCTCCAACACTGAGGGTCGTGTGTTTAATTCCAACACCAAAGAATTCAGCACATTATCCCGCCAGAGACGCAGCGCCGCGCTGTCGGAGGGTTGGTGCAGAGGGAGCGCCGCGCTGTCGGAGGGCTGATGCCAAGGGAGAGCGGCGCTGTCTGAGCCGAAGATCCCCATGGAAACAATGGCCATAACACAGTAAACACAGTAACAGCTCGGAGGCCCTGGTCTCCTTTTCCACCTATCCACTCCACCCTCTCCTCCCTGACCTATCACCTTCATCCCCTCCCCCACTCACCCATTGTACTCTATGCTACTCTCTCCCCACCCCCACCCTCCTCTAGCTTATCTCTCCACGCTTCAGGCTCACTGCCTTTATTCCTGATGAAGGGCCTTTGCCCGAAACGTCGATTTCGAAGCTCCTTGGATGCTGCCTGAACTGCTGTGCTCTTCCAGCACCACTAATCCAGAATCTGGTTTCCAGCATCTGCAGTTATTGTTTTTACCTCGTGCCAAAGTTAAATAAGAGTCATCAGCATTGGGATGGGGGCAGGGCTGGCTGGAGTGGACTAGGGAAGGAGGTTAGCAGCAGATGGTTGAGGAATAATAAATAATGTTTAACAAAATAGTTAATGACTCACAACAAAGATATATCCCAATGAGGAAGAAGGGCCCTAGAAATGTGGGTATGTTAACCAGGGAATGGCATCAGATTGTATGTATTTTCTTTCAATGTGGCAAGGGTTAATGATAGGGCAAAAGTCTTAAAAACTAACAAAAGGTGACCCGCTTTGAGGGTAAACTTGCAAGTAATATCAATGCAGACAGTAAGAGCTTCTTTAATTTATGGAAAGGAGGAGAGAAGCCAATTAAAAAGCCTTTAGAGAATGAGACTGTGGAGATAATAATGGGTAATGAGCAGGTGAATAAATACTTTGTGTATTGGGGGATTCTGAGGGGGGGGGATTCTGGGGATGGTGGGGTCTGGGTGGGTGGGGTCTGGGTGGGTGGGGTGGTTTCTGGGGGTGTGCAGAAGTATTTCTGGAGGGGGAGTGTCTGGGTGCGGTCCTGCAGGGAGGTGAGATCCTGAGGGGCAGGGTCTAGGCATGGCCCTCAGGTTGGGGTTCGGAGGGAGCGGTGGAATGCTGTGGGGTGGGGGGGAGGAATTCTGGGGCCTGCCAGAGAAATGTGTGACTGTGGTTTTGTTTGTGGTTGGTGTAGCTGCTTGCTGTTTAACTGGTGCTGAGGGACCACCGCACCAAGGGTCAGATCTTATCTGGACCTGCAGCTTCTGTGGCCAGATCCCTCCCTTTGAGAGAAACCATCGATCGCAGCATTGTCTGTTGCCATGGATACCCTACAAAGTTGGGCTGCAGGCAGCATTAATGATTGAACAGGATTAAAATTCAGAATCATTATTAGCCATAACTTGTGGAAGCTGCTGACTGTGGTTTTCTGAGTGACAGTTCACATCCCTTCCCTTGGGATAGAATCACATTGGTCTTGGGATAGAATCACATTGGTGTCCAGGTGGCCATTGAGCCTTCATAATTATGCTGGCTCTATGAATGAATAGGTCACCTTATGCCATTGGTCTTTTTTTTTTCAGTTTGAAAGCCTTGATGGACACTCTCTTCCCCACACCCTGAGGCAGCACATTCTGGTCCCTCTCTCCCTCCCCGTGTCTCCATCCCTTCTTTTATCAATCCCCTCAACCCTCGGCCTCTGTTTCTCCGTCCCCCAATGGGAGCCGTTTCTCCCTGTTCCCTCCCGACCCCTCATGAATCTGAAAACCTCGATCAAATCCATGGAGACAATCCCAGCATCTTCCATCTCTTCTTGGGACTGGAGGTTCTCATCCCTTGGAACCAAACCTCACCTTGGAGTCAGAGTCATACCGCATGGACAGGCCCTTCAGCTCATCCTGTCCATACTGACCAGCCTTCCCAAAACTAAACTAGGCCCATTTGCCTGTATTGGCCCACATTGCTCAAAACCTTTCATGTACCTATCCAAAAGATTTTGAGATGTTGTAACTCTATCTGAATTTACCAGTCCCTCTGGCAGCTCAGTCCACATACTCATCACTCTCTGTATGAAATGTTGCCCCTCAGGTCCCTTTTTAAATCTTTCCCTTCTCTCCTTTTAAAAAAAAAGCCCCTTTGTTTTGACCTCTTCCCCAGCCTGGGGAGTTGGGGGAACCTTTTGCTATCCACCTTATCTATTCCCCTCACGATTTTATAGATCTCATTTAAGGTCACTTGTCAACCTCTCACGGTCCAGTGAAGTGAGTCCCAGTCTGTTCAGCCTCTCCTGATAACACAAACCCTCCGTTCCCAGCAGCGTCGTAGTAAATAACTCCTGTCTTGTATCACCACAGCTACCCCAATCCAAACCTCATCTGATGGGCACTGGATGTGGCTGTCATTCCATTTACTGCAGCCACAGTCCCATTGGCAAACCTCATTCCCCATTCAGGTCGAAGATTATCATCAGGGCAGGTAATACATGAGTGTTTGGAAATACTTGTAAATACTAAATCGTATAATCCCTACAGTGTGGAAGCAGGCTATTTTGCCCATTGAGTGCACACTGCCCCTCTGAAGAGCATCCCACCTCATCCTCCTAAGCCTGCACTTCCCATGGCCAATCCACCTAACCTGCACAGCTTAGGAGGGCACTAGAGCACGCAGAGGAAACCTGCATAGATACAGGGACACTCCACACAAACAGTGACCCGAGGGGGAATCGAACCTGGGTCCCTGGTGCTGTGAGGCAGCAGTGCTAAGCACTGAGCCACCATGCTGCCCATTCTTCCTTTTAGCAGCATAATGTGCAACATACACACACACACGTTTCTCAGTTTTCAGCTATCTTGGTTAGCACTGCTACCTCAAAGCACCAGGGACCCAGGTTCGATTCCAGCCTCGGGTGACTGACTGTGTGGAGTTTGCACATTCTCCCCGTGTCTGTGTGGGTTTCCTCCCACAATCCAAAGATGTGCAGATCAGGTGAATTGGCCATGCGAAATTGCCCATAGTGTTAGGTGCATTAGTCAGAGGGAAATGGGTCTGGGTGGGTTACTCTTCGGAGGGTCGGTGTGGATTGGTTGGGCCGAAGACCCTGTTTCCACACTGTAGGGAATCTAATCTAATCTCTGTACATGGCATAGCACAGCCAACAGGCCAGGCAAGAAACACAGTCTTAACCCTCTGAAACCTTGTCCATGACTTTTCAAATTGGTTCTCCTGGTTTTCTGCAGCCTCTCCTTCCTACAGTGTGACTCCTATATCAACATCGCCTCCTTCCTCTGGTGCTCTCTGACCTGCTGCCTGCAGGGTCCACTCCACCAACATACTTACATTCTTCCAGAGTCTGCAGTGTCTAATGTGTCTGTGTCTCGTGTCACCTGCACATTTTGGAATTGTGACCTGTGTCCAATGACCATTACTGTCTGTTTCCTGCCACTCAGCCACAGTGTTGCTGTCCCTTCCACACCATGGCCTGTGAATCTGCTCACACGGCTGTTGTGTGGCGTGATATTGAACGCCTGGAAGCCCATGTACCCCACATCCACAGCATTATCCTCATTGAGCCTCTGAACATAGGAACGAGGAGCAGGAAGAGGCCATCCAGCCCATCGAACATACCCTGCCATTCAATAAGATCATGGCTGATCTTTCCATGCCCTCAGCTGCACTTGCCCACCCTTTCACCATTACCCTTAATTCCTTTATTGTTCAAAACATTATCCATCTTAGCTTTAAAAACATTTTACTGAGGAAGCCTCAAACACTTCACTGGGCAGGGTGTTTCACAGATTCACAACCCTCTGGGTCATGTAGTGCCTTCTCACTTCAGTCCGAAATCATCAACCCCTCATTTTGAGGCTATGTCCTCTTGTTCTAGTTTCACCTGCCAGTGGAAACATTCCTCTCTACTTCTATCTTTTCTATTCCCTTCAGAATTTTATAGGTTTCTATAAGATCCCCCTCATTCTTGTAAATCCCAATGAGGATAATCCCAGTCTACTCAACCTCTCCTCATGTGACAACCCCCTGTACTCCAGATTCAACCCAGTGAACCTCCTGTGCACCCCCTCCAGTGCCAGGACATCCTTTCTGTAACTCCTTTAACTTGCTGCAGCTTGTTGATGTGATTTCCTCTGGTTTGGTTTGGGATGATGAAAGTTCTTGGTTTGTGAGAACCAAAACCCCGCCCTTCGTTCTGGTCAGATCATCTCTTCCGTTTTCTGCTGGTATTCTCACTGTGTGTCAGTGAGGAAGCTGACGGAATAATTGCTTGTGTTTGGAAACCCTTTCGACACTGCGATTCTGACATCTCGCTGGGTGAAGCAATCGGAGCCCAGCTCACTCCACTCTGCTGCTGAGGACCAGGAGCAGTCTCCTGTCCCACTTCCACCTCCACCCCCTGGCTCCAGACCCAAACACTGCCCACTCCCTCTCTGCCAGAGTACCCAGGCCAGGGCTGTTGGCACATTGTGCATCATTCACCCATCATCAACTCAGTAGATTTGAAATGTTGACTATTTTCTCCATAAGACCATCAGAAATAGGAACAGGAGGAGGCCATTCAGCCCCTCAAACTGTTCCACCATTCAAGAGGATCGCAGTTGATCCCACGTTCCTCACGTCCACTTTTCTGCCCTTTCCCCCTCGATCCCCCGACTGATCAAGAATCTCTCTCAACCTTAAATGTCCACAAGGACTCTGCCCCCACAGCTGTCTCTGTGACAAGGAATTCCAAAGACACTCAACCATTACAGAGAGGAGAAATTCCTCCCCATCTCAATCAGAAATTGGTGCCCCTTTATTCTGAGACTGTGCCCTCTGGCCCTAGACCCTCCCATGAGGGGAACCATCCTCTCAGCAATGACCACGTCAAGCCCCTTAAGAATCCTGGAAGTTTCAATGAGATCCCCTGTCATTCTTCTAAACTCCAGGGAGTAGATTCCTGATCTTCTAGTGAACCTTCTCTGAACTACCTCCAAATGAAATGATATCTTTCCTTAAATAAGGGACTGGAACAGCTCACAGCACTCCACTCCGCATGTGGTCTCCTAGAATTCCTCTGGTGTGGAAACAGGCCCTTCTGCCCAACACAGTCCACACTGACCTTCCAAAGAGTAACCCACCCAGACCCGTTCCCCCTACTCCATTACTCTACATTTACCCCTGACTAATGCACCTAACCAACAAATCCTCAAAGACTATGGGCAATTTCCCACGGTCAATTCACCTGGACTGTGGGAGGAAACCCACACAGACACAGGGAGAATGTGCAAACCCCACACAGACAGTCGCCCGAGGATGGAATTGAACCTGGGTACTTGGTGCTGTGAGGCAGCAGTGCTAACCACTGAGCCATTGTGCTGCCAAGCTGCCAGCACCATCTACAGTTGCAGTAAGACTTCCCTACTCCGACACTCCCAACCCCCTTAAAGTAAGGGCTAACATTCTATTCCCCCTTCCTGATTCCCTGCTGTCCCTGTGTGCTAGCTCCCCAGATGCTCTCTGGCCTCTTCAGAGCTGTTACTGGTTTTTTTTTTGCAATCTAATAAGCTTCTTCCTTTATTCTGAACATGAGCCAGTTCCCCCTCAGACTGATGCAATTGACTTTATTTCAGTTTAAGAATCTGTTTTGAACTTGAGTATATCTATTTCAGACTTAACATGGGATTCAATTTTATTACAATCACTGTTTCTCAGTGTAACTATTCCTACGGCATTCTTAATTAAAACTCAATCTTAAATAGATTTATCTTGAGCTCGGTAACCAAAAGAGGGAAAAGGGATGGGAGGAGTAGGTGAATATGGTGAGGGGAAGTGGGAATGGGAGGAGGCTGGTATGACGTGGGGTACCATAAAGCAGTTGGGCCAAATGGCCTCCGATTGTTCTGAGGAAGGGTTACTTGACCCGAAAGGTTAGGTCTGCTTTCTGTCCACAGATGCTGCCAGACCTGCTGAGATTTTCTGTTTCTGTTAGTGGCTTGTGTATCTGTGCTGGGAATTCTGTTTAAGACCACAAGTTGCATTGTGTAAGGATTATAAACACCTCTGACTCTCATTACATGGCTTGGCTGAGACCGTATTGAATGGGTGAACAGATTTGATGGGCCGAATGGTGCACTGCTGCTTTTGTTTCTTGTGAGATTATGTTCTTGCGTCCCTCTTTACTGCTTTGGCGGTTCAGCACAGCCACTCCCTGTGCTCTCAGGTTTCGCATTTCTTACCAGTTAGCTTCCCAGGATTCCTGACACCCAGTTTACACCCAGGCTTGGCTCCGTATCAACAAGAGTCAAACAAAACCACAAACAAACAAACCCCCAAAACGAGGAACACTGCTTTCTTCGGTGGTTTGTTCACACGTGAAAACGCCAGAACCGGGAAGCTGAGGTATGACCCAGACCTTTACCAGCAATTCCCACCGCCTCCCGAGTTCTGGGAAACCTTGCCGGAGAGCAAGGGATTTTTGGTGTGATCTCGCTGATGTAATGTGGGAAGAGTGGCAGCAGGTTGGTGCACCCCTCAATCCCGCAGTCAGCAGTGTTGTGGTGACCCAGTAACCAGTGTTTAGGGAATGTTCAACAACACTTGGAAATATTGGCTGTGGGATCTGTTACACCTGCCTCAGAGGCCAGACTGGCTCTCATTTTAATGTTTAATTAGAACGCCTACCCTCCGACAGTGCGGCGCTCCCTCGGCGCTGACCCTCCGACAGTGCGGCGCTCCCTCGGCGCTGACCCTCCGACAGTGCGGCGCTCCCTCGGCGCTGACCCTCCGACAGTGCGGCGCTCCCTCGGCGCTGACCCTCCGACAGTGCGGCGCTCCCTCGGCGCTGACCCTCCGACAGTGCGGCGCTCCCTCGGCGCTGACCCTCCGACAGTGCGGCGCTCCCTCGGCGCTGCAGCAGGTCTACAGACTGAAGGTCGGAGTTTGAAGTGGTTCCTGTTGGGACAAGTTGGTACTGACAGAACTCCCTTTGTGCTGAGGGTGGGCCCACTGTTTCACAGTGAGTCCCTGAGGCAGTCCCCCTAGTGAAGCAGGTTTCACTGTCATCGTTTGCTGTTAAAATAACAAAAAAGGGTTTCTGGAATATTGTTCATTGTCTTGGATGTTAAATTCACCAGGGACTGCAGCTGGCCCTTGCAGTATGTGTGAGGGTCTGGGTGTTAGACCCCTGACTGGGCTCACTGCTCACCAGGAGATAGCAGCCTTGGGGTGGGTGCAGAACCATCCCAAGAATAAAAGGGTACACTTCTGAGGACAGCTCTCTCTGAATCAGCTTTCCTTCCCCTTGCATACAGAAAATTCTGGGATGATTTTATCAGGAGGTTTAAAATGATCAACGATGGCGAGAATCTATTTCTTCTGATGGGTGGGTCACAACAAGAGGGGAGTCAGGAAGCATCTCCTCACATTGGAGTTGGTCTCTCTCTCTCTCTCTCTCTCTCTCGCGCTCTCTCTCTCTCTCTCTCTCTCTCGCGCTCTCTCTCTCTCTCTCTCCCCCCTCACCGACCCCTCCCCGGCACTGTACAAGAGTCACTGGTCCTGGAACATTAAGCCTGCTTTCGCTCTACAGATTCTGGCAGGCCAACTGAGTTTTTCCAGGAGTTTCTGTTTTTGTGTGGAATATTGTGATCAGTTTTGGGCCCGGTGTCTAAGGAAGGATGCGCCGGTGTTGGGGGGGGCGGGGAAACCAGAGGAGGTTCACAACAATAATCCCAGGGATGAAGGGTTCATTGTCTCAGGGGCAATTAAGGTCGCTGGGTCTGGAGGCAATGGAGTTTACAAGAATGACAGGTGTGAGCCGGGGTGGGGGGGTCTGATTGAAACTTACAGAATCCTGAGAGACCTGGGTAGAGTGGATGTGGAGAAGATGTTTCCATCAGGAGGAGAGACTAGGACACTAGGGCACAGCCTCAGGGGGAAGGGACCACCCTTTGGAACTGAGATGAGGAGGGGTTTCTTCAGCCAGAGGGTGGGGAATCTGTGGGGCTCCTTGCTGTAGGAGGCTGTGGGGGCCAAGTCTTTGCGTGTGTGTAAGACAGAGATAGGTTTTTGATTAGGAAGGAGACCAAGGAACAGGGATGAGGCAGGAGAATGGAGTCGAGCAACATATCCGCCATGCTTGAATAATGGAGCAGACTTGATGGGCCGAATGGCCCAATTCTGCTCCCGTGTCTTCTCTCGCTACTTGTGTTACTCGGAGCTCCATGCTCATCTGCCGGCCTAGAAACCACAGTTAAAATTCAGATCAGCTCTGATTGCATTGAATAGTAGAACAGGTTTGAGGGACTGAATGGCCTCTTCTGCCCCCGTGGAACTCCGCCCCAGCTCAGTATTGTCTTCTCTGCCTGTGGGCTGGGTTTCTGGGATTTCCCCCCTCTCTTCACCCAGCCGGCACAGTGAGAGTGAGTTGGCCTTTCCCCTAGAGTCATTTCCAAAGCTGTGCTCCATTTGAGTCAGAGTTGAGGTGGTGACAGAGTCTGTGTGCACACTTGTTGCAATGTGACTGGAACGGCCAGGGTTAATGAGTCACACCAGAGCAAGGTGCTGCTACTGTACTTGCTGTGCACAATGTGATTGCTTCCCAGGCCATTAGGAACCAACTGTGTGTGTGGGCACAGTGCCTAGGTCTGTTTTGTGCTGAAGTTCTAAGCAGAAACATCACTCTGTAACCCTTTAATAATCAAAGGAATCTCAAACCAGGGCAGAGAGAGCAACACCTAATGCCGCGTGGGATTGTGGGTCAAGCTGGAGGGGAAACACAGTTCAGTGGAATTTTAGAGTCATAGAGATGTACAGCACAGAAACAGACCCTTCGGCCCAACCCATCCGTGCTGACCAGATATCCCAACCCAATCTAGTCCTACCTGCCAGCACCCGGCCCATATCCCTCCAAACCCTTCCTATTCATATACCCATCCAAATGCCTCTTAAATGTTGCAATTGTACCAGCCTCCACCACTTCCTCTGGCAGTTCATTCCCTACACGTACCACCCTCTGCGTGAAAAAGTTGCCCCTTGGGTCACTTTTATATCTTTCCCCTCCCACCCTAAATCTATGCCCTCTAGTTTTGGACTGTCCAACCTCAGAGAAAAGACTTTGCCTATTTATCCTATCCATGCCCCTCATAATTTTGTAAACCTCTATAAGGTCACCCCTCAGCCTCCGACACTTCAGGGAAAACAGCCCCAGCCTGTTCAGCCTCTCCCTATAACTCAGACCCTCCAACCCTGGCAACATCCTTGTAAATCTTTTCTGAACCCTTTCAAGTCTGTACTTGCTGTTTGGAAGGACGGGCACCAGGATAGGGACGTGGTGCCTCCAGGCCATTCAGCCCATTGAGCCTGCCCCACCATTCCACACCATCATGGCTGATTTGAATACATCAATGCCTTTTCCAACCCCCCTGCCGGCCCTCTGTTTTAGAGAAATCTACCAGTCACTATCTTCAATGACTGAGCTCCCACAGCCCTGTGAGATGGAGAAACCGCAAAGCTCCCAGCCCCCCAAGTAAACGAATTTCTCCTTGTCTCAGATCAAAGTGAGATCAGGTTTTAGATTGCCTGACTCTCCGGGCTATTGTGGTAAAGAGTCTGGATCCAATGTAACCGTACCACTGGGAAACCTCTCCTTATCCCCTTCAGAGTTTCACAAAGTTAATGAAAACTATCCAGTCTTCAAATCAGCGTGAGGGGTCCACTGATTGGAAGCAGGATTGACCATCAGGAATAGGCCATTTAGCCCCTCCAGTCAGTTGGTGTGGTCATGGTGGATCTGATCAGTCCACATTGCTGCCTGCCCCCCATAACCTTTCACCCCTGATAACCTTTCATCCCTCGTTCATCAGGGACCTCTGCACCTTGGCCTCAAAACTATTCAAAGACTATCCTCCCATTGGATTTTCAACAACAATCCCAAACCCCCTGAAGGGAAAGAGGTTTCTCCTCGCTTTTGTTGGAAATGGGTGGCCCCTGGTTTTTAAATAGTGACCGTTTTGTTGAACAATCTCCCACAGGAGGAACCATCCATTCCACATCCACCAACGTCCACTGTCCCTCCCCAGGCCATGTAACTCACGATCCTTCTGTTCCCTTCTGTTGGTTCCTAGTCTCCAGTTTAAAATTCTTGTTTATCCTTGTCTTAGTTCAGATCCACCCCTTCCCTTGGCCCTTCCCTGTCTCCCAAGTCCCGATCCTCTGGGGATTCTGGCTCCTTGAGCATCTCCCAATTCCCATTGCATTCACAACGGCAGCCATGCCTTCACTTACCTGGACCCTGGACTCTGACCCTCCCTCTCTAAACCTCTCTGCCCTTTACTTTCTGACTTTGAGTCCTTTCAAGTGGACATCTTTGAGCAGGCTATTACCCTGACAGAGTCCGTCCTCCTGAGGCTGAATATTAACATCTCTGTAAGACAGTGGGGCCTCACTCCCAGCATCAAGCTGCCTTCCTTTTTGGTGACGGGGGAAGAGATCCCCCCTCTTCTCCCGCTTTCCCTCTTCCCCTCCTCTTTCCCCATTCCTTCACCCCAACTTCCCCCGTTCACTCCCCTCCCTCACCCCTTTCTCTCCCCCTCCCAGAGGAAATAGTCATTCAAGAGAAACTACCCAAACCCTTCTAACTGCTCCTTTGGGTTGCTTCATTTCCTGAGCTGACAGAGATACCTGTCTTTGCAAAATTAACCCTTTTCTGACTGGCCATTCCCTTCCTGGGACTGCTATCCCTCATGAGGTGTGGGCTGTGGGTGTGAACCCAGTCACCACCTCCACCCCCCTCCCCCACCGCACCAAGGCAGGGCCTAATCCCAGAATTTTAGAGAAACAGTAAGGTCAGCCTTGGGCTCTGGTGGGTTCCAACAACACTGAGGTTCCATTTTACTCTTAATTCCCGCCTTGTACAGATCAAGATGACTTTCACAGAGTCTCTGCACAGAGAGAAGCCTGAGGCCTGGTGCCCAGGTTAATGATTCTCTCTGCACCTCCACCTCTAACCCCTGGGGCCTGAAGCCAGGGCATTGTTCCTGCTGTCACTGACACTGAGCCAGGACCTCGGGTCTCTGTCAGAACAGTTCATTCAGTCAGTTCAGAGGGGCAGAGTAGTGAGGGGGTTTTGGGAATTGGAGCGGGGTGATGGGCTCAGGGCTGGCTGGGGAGGGGGTGACGAGGCCTGGGTGGCGAGGGTAGTGGCGTAGGAACCACCAGGCCTTGTCTTGGGGCAAGCCCAGCCAGACAGAGTGACAGAGCTCTATCTGTTCCTGACCTGCTGTTGGGGTCTAAGTTCAGTGACATGGTGTGTTATTGGTTCAGTATAAACACACCCTGAATCATCCACTGAGTTAATCACCAGGAAGACAACATCTAAACACACGGCTCCCTCGATACCGGCCTTATCAGAGAATCAGATTAATGCTGGCCCACTTTCTCCCTTGCAGATTAAGGAGTTATTTTCAACCGATTCCAACCACCCCCCTTAATTGTCACTTTTGTTAACCCATGAGGCTAAGTAAGGAAAAAAACTTGCATTTTTATAGCACCTTTCTCAGGTAGAGGACATCCCAAACCACTTTTGTGTTCACTGTGTAAACACTAAGGCCATATTCTACACGGCAAGATCCCACAGAGAGCAAAATGATGACACGATGACCTAGTTCACTGATGTTGCCCCTAGTCATCTTCAAAACAGCAGCATCTACCCGGAAGGCCATTACTCCGACAGTGCCCACTCCCTCAGCACTGACCCTCTGGCAGTGCGGCGCTCCCTCAGCACCGACCCTCTGGCAGTGCCCACTCCCTCAGCACTGTAATGCAAGGGTCAGCACTGAGGGAGCACTGCACTGTTGGGAGTGTTGGTCTACCTTCTGTGACCCTTGACATTCAGACTGGGAAGTGAGTGTTGAGCAGGGAATCAGCACTGTCTCCTGAGGGAGCTGTGCTGCATTGATGTGGCCATTTTTAGGATGATGTGGGGATGTGATCAGGATGTTTTCGGTGAGTATGGATCAGAAGGAATACCCCCACTCAGACATTTTAGATCAGAAAACCAAAACGCATTGGAGCAGGAGTAGGCCGGTCCACCCATCAATTCTGTTCCCCATTTTGAGAGGTCATGGTTGATCTGAAGATCCTTAACTCTATTTTCCTGCCTTTCCCCAAAACCCTTGGTTCACTTCCTGGTTAATAATCTGTCTCAGCCTTGAATATTCCTGGTGACCTGGCCGGAGAAGGTTTGCTGACCCTTGTTGTAGTTGCCTGTTCTGGTCTACACTCATTAACCAGCAAGCTGAGACAGAGCTCCCTCACTGAGTGCCCATACCTGTCTCCCTGACAACCTCAGTTTCCTTTCCTGACCACAGCACCCCCCCCCCCCCCCAATGTTGGAGTTCCCTTGGCTCTGGGGGAAAGTGTAATGTGTCCCTAGCTAAGTGGTCCAAGGATTAGAGGTCGTGGAGCAGAGCGAATCCTGGATTCCAAGTCTCTAGTCCAGCCTTCCTGAGTCAGATGGGTTTTCAACAATGTGATCCGAACATTGGAACAGGAGGAGGCTCTTCGGCCCCTCTGGGATGTTCTGGGATGTGGGCGGCACGGTGGCACAGTGGTTAGCACTGCTGCCTCACAGCGCCAGAGACCTGGGTTCAATTCCGCCTCAGGTGGAGTTTGCACGTTCTCCCCGTGTCTGCGTGGGTTTCCTCCGGGTGCTCCGGTTTCCTCCCACACTCCAAAGATGTGCAGGTCAGGAGAATTGGCCATGCTAAATTGCCCGTAGTGTTAGGTAAGGGGTAGATGTAGATGTAGGGGTAAGGGTGGGTTACGCTTCGGCAGGGCGGTGTGGACTTGTTGGGCCAAAGGGCCTGTTTCCACACTGTAAGTAATCTAATCTAATCTAATCTAATCTTAATTCACCGAGATTGTGATAGATCTGCCCTGTCCCTGTGTAAACCACCTCTAACAGAACTGGATGAGCAACCGATCTCTCGCTGAGCACTGCTATGTGTGTCAGAGACCTTCCTCATTTCATTCCGGATAGATCCGGCTCTGCCCCTCATTCCAGACTGCCATCAGCTGTAACCCATAACGTACTGAAAACTTTCAAATCACAACCTAACCTTTGAAATACCCTGGAACACCCCTCTGTTGTAGCTTGGAGTCCAGGTATTATTTTGTTAAAGCCACCGTTGTTGCTTCTCCCTCAAGGGGAGCCCATGATGTTGATTGTGGTGGCACTGAGCGAGTAATTGAGATTCTAGGAGGTGAATGTCACTGTGATGGATGAATTTAATAAAGATCTGAATGCCACATTAGCCTAATGGTGACCACGTAACCACTACAGATTGCTGTAACAATCTGGCTGACTAAAGTCTCTGTGGGAAGGGAGTCTGCCGTGTTTATCCGGTCTGGCCTAATGTGTGACTCCACACTGGCAGCATGTTCAGAGTGGGGTTGTGGGAAGGGGGAGGGGGTTTGTTGTGGGAGGGGGAGGGGGAAGGGGTTTGTTCCCCAGTTGCTGACATGTTGGGTTTTGTTTCGGTGGGTTTGCAGGTTACTGACTGAGAAGGTGATTACCACGGCCCAGGGATGCAGAGCATTAAATGTGTGGTGGTGGGAGATGGTGCAGTTGGGAAGACCTGCCTCCTGATCTGTTACACCACCAATGCCTTCCCCAAGAATACATCCCAACTGTCTTCGATAACTACAGCGCACAGATCACCGTGGACAATCGGACAGTGAGCCTGAATCTGTGGGACACTGCGGGTCAGGAGGAGTATGACAGACTGAGGACATTATCCTACCCCCAGACTGACGTCTTCATCATCTGCTTCTCCATAGCCAGCCCCCCATCGTATGAGAATGTGCGCCATAAGTGGCACCCTGAGGTGACCCACCACTGCCCGGATGTGCCAATGCTTCTCGTGGGCACCAAGAAGGACTTGAGGAATGACCCTGAGACCATCAAGAAGCTGAAGGAGCAGAGCCTGAGCCCCATTTCCCATCACCAGGGCAACGGGCTGGCCAAGCAGATCCAGGCTGTCAAATATATGGAGTGCTCCGCCCTCAACCAGGAAGGCATTAAAGAGGTCTTTGCCGAGGCTGTGAGAGCTGTCATTAACCCAGCTCCGGTGAAAAGCAAGCGATCCTGTCAGCTCTTGTGAAGAAGGCTCCCTCTCCCCTCCCCATTTTCCCCCTCCCACCTTCACTCCCTCCCCCTTCCCCACTCCCCTCCCTCTCCCTTTACCATTCCCCACTCTCCCCACTCCCCCTTCCCCACTCCCTCCCTCCCTTTCCCCCTTACTCACTGTCCCTCCCTCCCCCAGCCTGTCATTCCCTTCACCTCCCCAAACCCCCCCCCCCCCCACCACCACCAACCCCTGCCGATGGTTAGCCACAGTCAGGACATTGTAACCTCTGGGTAACGGCCCTGGAAATCCCACTGACCGTGGGAAGAGCTCAACTCTGTCCAGCATTCAGAAGGAGAGTGATCAAGGGCAGAGATCTACAATAGGTCTCTTCCCAATATTTGCTTCCCAAACCACCCCCACCCCCCCTCACCAAGACCCTGGCAGACACTGTCTCCCAAGAAAAGTCATTTCTCGTGCATTTGGGGGTGAATCTGGGAGTGTGTGGGAAGGGGATGACTTCCTAAGCCGAATAGCTGGTGTGATTGCTGTCCGAGAGCCCCCATCCCTCCCTCTATCCAGAGTGATCCTGGGTTGGGGGTCAGGTTCTCCCAGTGTTTGGTTCATCCTTGGGGCCCCCCCCCCCTTCACAGGAGCTCCCCTGCACATTGTCATTATTCCTGCTCCTGGAATGAGCTGCTCACCAGGGACGGTCCCCATCTCCCAGGAGGGTCACCCTGGATTGCCCACATCTTCCAGGGGGTTACCAGAAACACCCTCAGGCACAGCCTCGGCCTATCCGCACCTTCCTGAACCTCGGCCTCCCATTGGTCGAGAATTCCCGGGTGAGGCAGCCCTGGCTGCAAGGTAAAGGGAGGGAGATAACGGGGGAATCCAGTGGCTTCCCCCTCCTCCCCTTTAACACAACTGCACTGGCTCTCCCTGAGCCTAGATTGGTTTAGAATTTTGGTAGGTTGCATCAGGATGTTTTATTCTCAATCCAGAATCGATCCCAAACAAGAGACTGTGTGAGGTCTTTCCAAATTCATTGCTTTCAGTTATAAAGTCATAGAGCAATATAGCATGGTCCATGGTGCCAACTTGGCTCATTTCCAACTGCCCATCTGGGTCCATATCCCTCTAACCCCTTCCCATCCATGTCCCTATCCAAATGGCTCTTAAATGTTGTTGTTGGACCAGCCTCAACCATGTCTCTGGCAGCCCATTCCATACACACACCACTCTCTGTGTGAAGAGTTACCCCTCAGGTCCTTCTTAAATCATTCCCCTCTCACCTTAAGCCTATGCACTCTAGTTTTCAATTCCCATCCTTGGGAGAAAGATTCTCTGCATTAATCCTATCCAAGCCCTCATGATTTTATACGCCTCAGTAAGGTCATCCCTCGGCCTCTGACATTCCAAGGAATAAAGTCCGATATGTTC
The DNA here is from genome assembly GCF_047496795.1 of Chiloscyllium punctatum. Lineage (NCBI taxonomy): Eukaryota > Metazoa > Chordata > Chondrichthyes > Orectolobiformes > Hemiscylliidae > Chiloscyllium > Chiloscyllium punctatum. The sequence goes on along the minus strand of NW_027310249.1, from coordinate 111,081 downwards.
AGTGGCTTTGTTTTGTCCCTGGAGGGCAGGGTGGGCTAGGGGATTGTGCTGGGTCAGAATGGCCTTGCCTGTGGGTGGAGAGGGTTGATGGGGCAAGCAGCTGCCTTGGTGTCCCCTCTGTGAAATCCCAGCAGAACCCACTGGACCTTCAGGCATTTCAGTGGCTCAAACTATCAGGACCTTGAGTTGCCGTTTGCTGGGGATTGAAGGTGGGTGTGGGGGGGGGTGGGGAGTTGTTTCAATGGGGTTGGGGCCAGCCTAGCTCAAACAGCAGGGGACTTGTTTAAAAATGTGCTATGACCCACCTTCAGGGCAGGTGGGAGTTGGTGTAAAACCTATAATTTGACTCGGAGGTAGGGATTCTGAGTCAGTACCACTCGGGCCCCCACACAGTGGTTGGGGGTGTGAGTGTGAGGAGACCCCCCTGGTGAGGGGAGGGGGTGGTGTGGGGAATGGGCTCTCTCCTCTGACCAGAATGATCCTGATGGTGAGACACTCTGTACTGGTTACTGAAGGGGATCCAGCTCCCCAATCCCCCTCTTCCTGCCATAAACTGTTCAAAAACCACTTTGATTTCCACCAGTCTGGGTTTAACACCCCCCCTTCCCCTCTTGCACCCCCTAAAATCCACTCTCTTCTTTCCCCCCCCCCCCCCCCCCCCCCCCCCCCCCCCCCCCCCCCCCCATGACGGACTCAGTTGCACAGTCTGGTTAATGGGGGTGAAGATGGGGAGCTTCACCAGGCCAGACAGGCACGGCCACAAGAACAGCCCAGGAACTGTCCCACAGGGAGCTCCTCTACAGCAGATATTATACCGACTCCTCCCAAATGCTGAGACTCCCTCGGGATCTCCACATTCTGGCAATTCCCCTCTTTTTCCGATTTCCTTTCCATCTAGGAGCTTCCACATTCCTCTTCACCTCCTCCTCAGCCCTTTCCTTACACCCCTCCCCATTCAAAACCATACCTGGATGGAAAGTAGGGGGTGTGGGGGGGGAGGGGAGAGGGGAGTGGTGTTTGGTGGTCTTTCTTTGTTTAAAAAAAAGCAATCTCTTGTTGCTTTTGACTGTTTGTTTATTTTGGTTTGTAAGAATGTTAACGTTGCAATCACTGCTTGATGTGAAGGCTGGGGTGCCATGGAATTGGCTACGGGGGGAGTTTGAGACTGTGGCCCTTGTGATTGGGAAGGAGGGAGACATTGGGTATCTAGCCAATGGCAGGGGTATGGAGAACAGGTGGTTAGATGTCCATGTGATGATGACCATCAACCACCATCTTCCCCTGCTGTATGTCTAACCAGAGCTGAGCCCAACTGGGAGGTGCCATAGTTCCCCAATCCTGAGACCCCCCTTGCTGCTGAGCAAGTTCATTAATTCTAACAGATGCCTCTCAGGTGACTTAGGCTGAAATCACAGTCCCGAAAACGACAGCCACCAACCAAACTCCAATCCACCTCGCTCCAGCTACACCCCACCCCAACTCGCTCCAGTCACCCCGTGTCTCCTCATTCAGCTCCTTATACACCAGCTCGCTCTTACAGCTCATGTGGTTGGATGACCCACTCACTCGCAGCAGGCATTATACAGAAACGACGTTCCCTGGCCAAAGCTCAGCTTCCAACCCCTTGCCCCATCGTTCGCCTTGTGCTCTTGCTGACCGAGATGATAATGAAGCCTCAGGTTCACCGATTTTCCCCCCCCCCCCCTCCCCTGCAGTGTAAAAATCCCCCCCCCCCCCCACCACCACCTTTAACCTGCTACATTGTCCTGATAAACTAGGTGCTTTTTTTTAAAAAAGGAAAAAGTCTTCATAATTAAAAACAAAGGATGTAACAAACTCAATCTGCTCTTTTGTAAATCTATAATGTGTGATCTTTTGAAATATGCTTTTTTTGCTGGAATGTTTAATTGCTCTGATGTTGCATTGTTTGTTTTAATTTTTTTGAGCTAATAAAAGGCTTTATTATTGGTGTTACATTGCTAGTTCTAAGATCAAATGGCCTACCGTTGCCATAGTGACAGGCCAGCCTTTTGAAGCCTGGGATTAGATTTGTTCTCTTTGCCTGGCCAGTTGCTACAAGATGAAAGGCTGTTTGACAAAGGCAGATCACTTGCCCTTGGTTTGTAATCCCGCGAGTTTTGAAAATGAAAGGGTGATCTAATCGAGAGATTGAAGATGATGAAAGGGTTTGATAGGGTTGTTAAAAAAGGGAAGCTATTTTCTGTGGTGGACAGACTCCAGAACAAGGGGCTGAACCTGAACATGTCAGCCACATGGAGTCAGGAAACATTCAGGGGTGTGGAAAGCTGGAACTGTCTCCTCTGAGAAACCATTTGTTGCTGGCAGGGAGAAGTGGAAATTCCCAGACTGATTAGTGTCAGGAAACCCCAGGGCTGGTCAGTATGTACTGACCACACTCTCACACGGATATCTATACCATCCACCCTGAGTCACACTCTCAATCTGCACTCACTCTGGGTCCATTCACCCTGTCTGCCTGTGAAGCACTGTGTAAAACATTTGATGTGACATTTTGTAAACTGTAGTTACTGAGCTGCAGTGAACAAGAGTCCCAACAACGGGACTGATCAGTTTATCTTCAAGAGGCTAAAGAAATCCGAGCAGCAGGAAATGGATCTGCCACACAATTCAGTGAGATGCTGGTTGTCATTAACCCAGAGATCTCCTGTTCTCTCCAAATACCCAGAGCAGCCCATTGTGCTCAAAACTCCAAGGAGCTATTCCTAATGGAATATGCAGTGACTTGAGTCCCAGGGATGGACAATCCAGAGATTCACACTCCTCCAGTAAAACACTTCGTCCTCAGCTCAGTCTGAAATCATCAACCCCTTAACCAGGGACGTGCCCCTGTCTCATAGATGCTACAGTCTGCGTCAAAACACCTCTCCATATCTGCCCAATCACACTTTGATAGAGTCTTCTGTGTTTCAATGAGATGACCTCCAGAGATTTACCACCAGCACTGACTCTCCGAGACTAGAGCACTCCCTCAGCACTGACCCTCCGACAGTGCGGCACTCCCGCGGCGCTCCCTCAGCACTGACCCTCCGACAGTGTGGCGCTCCTTCAGTACTGACCCTCTGACAGTGTGGCACTCCCTCAGCACTGACCCTCTGACAGTGCGGCACTCCCTCAGCACTGACCCTCTGACAGTGTGGCACTCCCTCAGCACTGACCCTCCGACAGGGCGGCGCTCCTTCAGCACTGACCCTCCGACAGTGCGGCACTCTCTCAGCACTGACCCTCTAACAGTGCGGTACTCCCTCAGCACTGACCCTCTGACAGTGTGGCATTCCCTCAGCACTGACCCTCTGACAGTGCGGCACTCCCTCAGCACTGACCCTCTGACAGTGTGGCATTCCCTCAGCACTGACCCTCTGACAGTGCGGCACTCCCTCAGTACTGACCCTCTGACAGGTCAACGTTCACACTACGCAGAAGGCTCAGTCTGGTTTATCCTCCCCAGGCTCCAGAGTGGGACATGAACACACAACATCTCATCAAGACATCAGGGTGGAATGAGTGAACATAAGAATCTGTAATTACTGATCCCTCTGGAGTTGCTTCATTATCCCACATTTCCGGAGCTCTCACACTGGCAGTGAGCTGTGGCCCCAGTACTGCGTCCCCATCCCCTTCCCTTTGTTGCTGTGTGTGTTGATCATGTGCAACCACTGTATTGTGGGCTCTGCTCAGTGACCAAACGGGAAGCGGAAACAAGAGTGTATTTAAAGTAAGTGATGAGCCAGCGACTGTACCAAGTGCAGAGTCCTGAGTTCCCCTTTCTAGGCACAGAGAACATTCACTGGGAGATGCTGAGGGAGACACAACTGCAGGAGAACACAGCAGCAGCTCTGAAGATAGCTGAGCCAGGGATTGGGGAAACTGAGACAGTCAGATATCCTGGCTGTGGTCTTCAAATCTCTGACGTGAAAGCCGCATCTCCTCATTCAGATAAGAGTCCAGCCACTATCACAGCTTGTCTTTGACTCAATTGTACTACCTTTTTAGCCAGCTAGGGCTCAGTAGACAACATTCCCAAGAGGCTCCATGTCAGTACTGAGGGAGTGCTGTAGGTGTGGGGACGTTCATCGAGCTGGGGAGTTGGTTTGCAGACGTTTTGTCTCCTTTCGAGGGACACCCACAGTACTGTGGAGCCACTTGCAAAGCCCTGCTGTACTGTGTCATCTGGAATCTATTTGATTCCATTCCCAATGCTTAGGTTCCCGTCCAGAAGTCACAGTATAGTCACTCTTCACAAGAGGCTCCAAATCACTGAGGATGTCCCTAGAAAGGGGAGAACACATCTGGAAACCAACTTCACAGTCCGATGAGCATACCCATAACTATTGCAAATGGCAGCCCAGCTAAACAACTTCATACAAACCTTGCACTGAGGGAGCGCCGCACTGTTGGAGGGTTGGTGTTGAGGGAGTGCTGCACTGTTGGAGGGTTGGTGTTGAGGGAGTGCCACACTGTCGGAGGGTCAGTGCTGAGGGAGTGGGCACTGTTGGAGGGTCAGTGCTGAGGGAGTGCCACACTGTCGGAGGGTCAGTGATGAGGGAGTGCCGCACTGTCGGAGGGTCAGTGCTGAGGGAGTGCCGCACTGTCGGAGGGTCAGTGATGAGGGAGTGCCGCACTGTCGGAGGGTCAGTGCTGAGGGAGTGGGCACTGTTGGAGGGTCAGTGCTGAGGGAGTGCCACACTGTCGGAGGGTCAGTGATGAGGGAGTGCCGCACTGTCGGAGGGTCAGTGCTGAGGGAGTGCCGCACTGTCGGAGGGTCAGTGCTGAGGGAGTGCCGCACTGTCGGAGGGTCAGTGATGAGGGAGTGCCGCACTGTCGGAGGGTCAGTGCTGAGGGAGTGGGCACTGTTGGAGGGTCAGTGCTGAGGGAGTGCCGCACTGTCGGAGGTCTGTGCTGAGGGAGTGCCGCACTGTCGGAGGGTCAGTGCTGAGGGAGTGCCACACTGTCAGAGGGTCAGTACCGAGGGAGCACCAAACTGCTGATGACAGAGCAGTGCTCTGAAAGCTAGTCCTTCCAGGTAAACCTGATGGACTATAGCCTGGTGTTACTTTAACTTGGTTCCCCCCGGTCTAACACTGACTACTCCTCACTGTGATTCCCAAGCCCAGATGGTTTGAGTTGTGAGGAGAGGCTGGATAGATTGGGGCTGTTTTCCCTGGAGTGACTGAGGGGAGTTCTTAAAGAGGTTTATAAAATTATGAGCGGCATCAGTAAGGTGAATAGCCAAGGTCTTTTGCCAGGATAGGGGAGTCCAAAATGGGAGGACATAGCTTTAAGGTGAGAGGGGAAAGATTTGAAAGGGACCTAAAGGGGAAGTTTTTCACACAGAGGGTGATGCGTGAGTGGAAAGAGCTGCCAGAGGAAGTGGAAGAAGTGAGTACAATTCCAACATTTAAAAGAGATTTGGCCAGGTTCATGGATAGGAAATGTTCCGAGGAATGTGCAGGCAAATGGGACTGGCTCATTTCGGGATACCTGATTGGCCAAAGAGTCTGTTCCTGTGTATTTTGGACAAGGCCAGACTCCCTTCAAAATAGTTTAAGAAGGTGATCTAGACCCTAACCTTTTCTTATTTTAAAGGCAGATGTGACGTGGGTGTTCCAGGTGTGGTCAAACCACTTGGCTTTGAGCAAAACGGAATTTATTTAAACAAACAAAAGAAAGTGGAATCTAGAATAACTTAACTATTGGAAACTGTAACCAACCCAATAGAGCCACTATTATTAATGAACTGTTCCAATCCAGTGACTCCCTTGGTGAAAAGGTAAATTCAAACACAGATTCTTACAGGCAGGAGGAAGCAACTTACAGAGAGAGCTTTCAGAGGGAAGGCAGAGGAATTCTTTCCTGAAGCTTACAACTCCCCTGGACACCCATCTTGTGACTGCTGCAGCTAAAACAAACTAGAAGCAACCTGAACTGGGAGAACTGGCTGCTCCCTTTCCATTGTTAAACTCGTATCTTTGGCACTTCTGCCTTTATGACCTCTTCAAAAAAAAACCAAGGACAAAATAATCTTTTTAAAGTGACAGCAGCATCACACATGCTGTATGACTCTGACTGTATGTCTATTCTGCCATGCAATCAGATTGTGGCTGAACTAATAATTCTCAACTTCACTTTCCTACCTTTGACCCCAGTGATTCCCTTAATTCCCTTCCTGATTAAAACTCTGTCCATCTCAGCCTTGAGTACACTCAATGACCCAGCCTCGTCAGCCCTCTGTGGAAAAGAATTCACAGAGAGAAGAAATTCCTCCTCATCTGTGTCATCAATAGGCAATCCCTTCTTCTGGATTAGAGTGGTGCTGGAAAAGCATAGCAGTTCAGGCAGCATATTTTCCTGCTCCTGGTTTCCAGCCTCTGCAGTTCTGTTTTTACTTAATGCCTTCTTCTGAGATGATGCCCCTCTAGTCTGACACTCTCCCATAAGGGGAATCCACCTCTCTGCCAGGTCCCCACAGAATCTGGTATGTCTCAAGAAGGTCACCTCGCTGGCACTCACTCTCTGTCTCTGTCACCCTCTCTCCCTCTCTGTCTCTGTCACCTTCCCTCCATCTCTGTCACTTTCTCTCCCTTTATCACTCACCCTCTCTGGCTCTCCATCTCTGTCACTGACCCTCTCTCACTCACCCCCTCTGTCACTCTCCCTCTCTCTCTGTTACTCTCTTTTTCGCTCTGTCACTCTCTTTCTCTCATTCTCCCTCTCTGTCACCCTCCTTCCCTATCAACATTTGTCACCTTCCCTCCTTCTGTCACTCTCCCTGTCACTCTCTCTCTTGTGCCCATCCCCTCTCCCTGTCACCCTCCCTCTTTCACTTGCTCTCCCTATTTCTGTCACTCTCCCTCTCTCTCTCTGTGGCACTCTTTCTTCCTAGGACAACCCTCCACTCCGGGAACAAGTCGAGTGAACTGTGGTTGTGCTTGGCAATAATATCAAAACCAAGATATTGGACCTCAAGAAAGAGACTTTGTGGAGTGCCTCAGAGATGGATTCTTAGAACAGCTGGTGCTGGAGCCTACCAGGGAGAAGGCAATTCTGGATCTGGTATTGTGCAATAAACCTGAATTGATCAGGGACCTCGAAGTGAAGGAGCCATTGGGAAGTAGTGACCATAAAACAATAAGCTTCAATTTGCAATTTGAGAGGGAGAGGGTACAATCGGAAGTGACAATATTTCTGTTGAATAAAGGGAACTATGGAGCTATGAGGGAGGAGCTGGCCAAAGTTCAATGGTGCAATACCTTAGCAGGGATGACAGTGGAGGAACAATGGCGGATATTTCTGTGTATAATGCAGAAGATGCAGGATCAGTTCATTCCAAAAAGGAAGAAAGATCCTAGGAGGAGGCATGGGTGGCCGTGGCTGACGAGGGAAGTTAAGAAACATACAAAGTTAAAAGAGAAAAGTATAACATAGCAAAGATAAGTGGGAAAACGGAGGACTGGGAAGCTTTTAAAGAACAACAGAGGATTACTAAGAAGGAAATACACAGAGAAAAAATGAGGTATGAAGGTAAACTGGCCAATAATATAAAGGAGGATCATAAACGTTTTTTTAGGTATGTGAAAGGCAAAAAAATGGTTAAGACTAAAATTGGGCCCTTGAAGACAGAAACAGGGGAATATATTACAGGGAACAAAGAAATGGCAGAAGAATTGAATTGGTACTTCAGATCTGTGTTCACTGGGGAAGACACAAGCAATCTCCCTGAGGTAACAGTGGCTGAAGGACCTGAACTTAAGGGAATTAATATTTGCCAGGAATTGGTGTTGGAGAGACTGTTAGGTCTGAAGGTTGATAAGTCCCCAGGGCCTGATGGTCTACATCCCAGGGTACTGAAGGAAGTGGCTCGAGAAATCGTGGATGCATTGGTGATTATTTTCCAGAGTTCGATAGATTCGGGATCAGTTCCTGCGGATTGGAGGGTGGCTAATGTTGTACCACATTTTAAGAAAGGTGGGAGAGAGAAAGCAGGAAATTATAGACCAGTTAGTCTGACCTCAGTGGTGGGAAAGATGCTGGAGTCGATTATAAAGGATGAAATTATGACACATCTGGATAGTAGTAACAGGATAGGTCAGAGTCAGCATGGATTTATGAAGGGGAAATCATGCTTGACTAATCTTCTGGAATTTTTTGAGGATGTAACTCAGATGATGCACGAGGGAGATCCAGTAGATGTAGTGTACCTGGACTTTCAGAAAGCTTTTGATAAATTCCCACATAGGAGGTTAGTGTGCAAAATTAGGGCGCATGGTCTTGGGGGCAAAGTGCTAACTTGGATTGAAAGTTGGTTGGCTGACAGGAAACAAAGAGTAGTGATAAACAGCTCCATTTCAGAATGGCAGGCAGTGACCAGTGGGGTACCGCAGGGATCAGGACTGGGACCGCAGCTTTTTACAATATATGTTAATGATATAGAAGATGGTATTAGCAATAACATTAGCAAATTTGCTGATGATACTAAGCTGGGAGGCAGGGTGAAATGTGAGGAGGATGTTAGGAGATTACAGGGTGACCTGGACAGGTTAGGTGAGTGGTCAGATGCATGGCAGATGCAGTTTAATGTGGATAAATGTGTGGTCATCCACTTTGGTGGCAAGAACAGGAAGGCAGATTACTGCCTAACTGTAATCAATTTAGGTAAAGGGGCAGTACAGAGAGATCTGGGTGTTCTTGCACACCAGTCAATGAATGTAAGCATGCAGGTACAGCAGGTAGTGAAGAAGGCTAATAGCATGCTGGCCTTCATAACAAGAGGGATTGAGTACAGAAGCAAAGAGGTTCTTCTGCAGCTGTACAGGGCCCTGGTGAGACCACACCTGGAGTACTGTGTGCAATTCTGGTCTCCAAATTTGAGGAAAGACATTCTGGCTGTTGAGGGAGTGCAGCGTAGGTTCACGAGGTCAATTCCTGGAATGGCGGGATTACCTTACACTGAAAGACTGGAGCAACTGGGCTTATATACCCTTGAGTTTAGAAGACTGAGAGGGAATCTGATTGAGACGTATAAGATTATTAAAGGATTGGACACTCTGGAGGCAGGAAACATGTTTCCGCTGATGGGTGAGTGCCGAACCAGAGGACACAGCTTAAAAATACGGGAGTAGACCATTTAGGACGGAGATGAGGAGAAACTTCTTCACCCAGAGAGTGGTGGGTGTGTGGAATGCTCTGCCCCAGAGGGCAGTGGAGGCCCAGTCTCTGGATTCATTTAAGAAAGAGTTGGATAGAGCTCTCAAGGATTGTGGAATCAAGGGTTACGGAGATAAGGCAGGAACAGGATACTGATTAAGGATGATCAGCCATGATCATATTGAATGGGGGTACAGGCTCAAAGGGCAGAATGACCTACTCCTGCACCTATTGTCTATTGTCCTAAGGTAATCAAAACTTCATCCAGCACTTCAGACAAGGTCTAATCAATCTGTAAAGAGCTGAAGGAAGACTTCACTGCTCAACTCCTCTGAAATAAAGGTGAAAATGCATCAGCCTTCTGAGCTACCACTTGGTCGCCTTCAGTGACTGATTCACAAAGACACAATGATTCATGTGTATATCCACACTGTTTCCCAATCATGTGTACATCCACACTGCTTCCCAATCATGTGTATATTCACACTGTTTCCCAATCATGTGTATATCAACACTGTTTCCCAATCATGTGTACATCCACACTGCATCAAAATCATGTGTATATCTACACTGCTCCCCAATTCTGTGTATATCCACACTGTTTCCCAATCATTGATACATCCACACTGTTTCCCAACCATGTATACATCGACACTGCTTCCCAGTCATGTGTATATCCACACTGTTTCCGAATCATGTGTATATCCACACTGTTTCACAATTCATCTGTATATCCACGCTGTTTCCCAATCATTTATATATACACTGTTTCCCAATCTTCTGTACATGCACACTATTTCCCAACCATGTGTATATCCACCCTGTTTCCCAACCATGTGTACATTCACACTGCTTCCCAATCATGTGTGCATCTACACTGTTTCCTACTCATGTGTACATCCACACTATTTCCCAATTAATGTGTACATCCACACTGTGCCCCAATCATGTGTATATCCACACTGTTTCCCAATCATGTGTATTTCCACAGTGTTTCCCAATCATCTGTATATCCACACTGCTTCCCACACATGTGTGCATCCACACTGTTTCCCAATCATGAGTACATCCACACTATTTCCCAACCATGTGTACATTCACTCTGTTTCCCAATCATGTGTACATCCACACTATTTCCCAATCATGTGTGCATCTACACTGTTTCCTACTCATGTGTACATCCACACTATTTCCCAATTAATGTGTACATCCACACTGTGCCCCAATCATGTGTGTAAACACACTGCTTACCAATCATGTATGCATCCACAATGTTTCGCACTCATGTGTATATCCACATTGCTTCCTCATCATGTGTACATCCACACTGTGTCCCAACCATGTGTATATCCAGCCTGTTTCCCAATCATGTGTACATTCACACTGCTTCGCAATCATGTGTACATCCACACTGTTTCCCAATTAATGTGTACATCCACACTGTGTCCCAATCAAGCGTACATCCACATTATTTTCCAATCATGTGTATATCGACACTGTTTCCCAATCATGTGTACATCGACACTGTTTCCCAATTTATGAGTACTTCCACACTTTTTCCCAATCATGTGTACATCCACACTGCGTCCCAATCATGTGTACATCCACACTATTTCCCAATCATGTGTGCATCTACACTGTTTCCAACTCGTGTATATCCACACTGTTTCCCAATTATGTGTACTTCCACACTGCTTCCCACTCATGTGAACACCCACTCTATTTCCCAATCATGTGTACATCCACACTGTTTCACACTCACGTGCACATCCACACTGTTTCCTAATCACGTGTATATACACACTGTTTCCCAACCATGTGTACATCCACACTGTTTCCCAATCATGTGCACATCCACTCTGTTTCCCACTCATGTGTGTACACAGACTGCTTCCCATTCATGTGTACATCCACAGTGTTTCCCAATCATGTGTACATCCACACTGCTTCCCACTCATGTGTACATCCACACTGTTTCCCAATCATGTGTACATCCACACTGTTTCACACTCACATGCACATGCACTCTGTTTCCCAATCATGTGGACATCCACACTGCTTCCCAATCATGTGGACATCCACACTGCTTCCCAATCATGTGGACATCCACACTGCTTCCCAATCATGTGTACATCCACACTGTTTCCCTATCATGCGCACTTCCACGCTGTCTCACAATCATGTGTATATCCACACTGTTTCCCAATTACTTGTATATACACACTGCTTCCCAATCTTATGTACATCCACACTGCTTCCCAATCATGTGTATATCCACACTGCTTCCAAATCATGTGTACATCCACACTGTTTACCTATCATGTGTACTTCCACGCTGTCTCACAATCATGTGTATATCCACACTGTTTCCCAATTACTTGTATATACACACTGCTTCCCAATCTTATGTACATCCACACTGCTTCCCAATCATGTGTATATCCACACTCTTTCCCAATAATGTGTACATCCACACCGTTTCCCACTCATGTGTAAACCCACACTGCTTCCTCATCATGTGTACATCCACATTATTTTCCAATCATGTGTATATCGACACTGTTTCCCAATCATGTGTACATCGACACTGTTTCCCAATTTATGAGTACTTCCACACTGTTTCCCAATCTTGTGTACATCTAAACTGTTTCCCAATCATGTGTACATCCACACTGTTTTCCAATCATGTTTACATCCACACTGTTTCCCAACCATGTGTATATCCACACTTTTTCCCAATCATGTGTACATCCACACTGCTTCCAAATCATGTTTACATCCACACTTTTTACCAATCATGTCTACATCCACACTGTTTCCCAATCTTGTGTACATCCACACTGTTTCCCACTCATGCGTATATCCACACTGTTTCCCACTCACGTGTATATACAGACTGCTTCCCAATCATGTGGATATCCACACTGCTTCCCAATCATGTGTATAATCACTCTGTTTCCCAATCACGTGTATTTCCACACTGTTTCCCAATCTTGTGTACATCCACACTGTTTCCCAATCATGTGTACATCCACACTGTCTCTCAATCGTGTACATCCACACTTTTTCCCAATCATGTGTATATCCACACTTTTTCCCAATTATTTGGACATCCACACTTTTTCCCAATCATGTGTATATCCACAATACTTCCCAACAATGTGTATATCCACACTGTTTCCCAATCATGTTTACATCCACACTGTTTCCCAATCATGTGTACATCCACACTGTTTCCCACTCATGTATACATCCACAGTGTTTCCCAATCATGTGTACATCCACACTGCTTCCCACTCATGTGTATATCCACACTGCTTCCAAATCATGTGTACATCCACACTGCTTCCCACTCATGTGTACATCCACACTGTTTCCCATCATGTGTACATCCACACTGCTTCCCACTCATGTGTACATCCACACTGTTTCCCATCATGTGTACATCCACACTGTTTCCCAATCATGTGTACATCCACACTGCTTCCCAATCATGTGTACATCCACACTGTTTCCAAATCTTTTGTACATCCACACTGTTTCCCTATCATGCGCAAAAACACGCTGTCTCACAATCATGTGTATATCCACACTGTTTCCCAATTACCTGTATACACACACTACGTCCCAATGTTGTGTCCATCCACACTGTTTCCCAACCATGTGTACATCCACACTGTTTCCCAACCATGTGTACATCCACACTGTTTCCCAATCATGTGTACACCCACTCTGTTTCCCACTCATGCGTATATCCACACTGTTCCCACTCATGTGTGTATACAGACTGCTTCCCAATCATGTGTATATCCACACTGTTTCCCAATCATGTGTACATCCACACTGTTTCCCAATCATGTGTACATCCACACTGTTTCCCAACCATGTGTACATCCACACTGTTTCCCAACCATGTGTACATCCACACTGTTTCCCAATCATGTGTACATCCACTCTGTTTCCCACTCATGCGTATATCCACACTGTTCCCACTCATGTGTGTATACAGACTGCTTCCCAATCATCTGTATATCCACACTGCTTCCCAATCATGGGTACATCCACACTTTTTCCCAATCATGTGTATATCTACACTGTTTCCTAATTATGTGTATATCCACACTGTGTCCCAATCATGTATACATCCACACTGTTTCACAGTCGTGTACATATACACTTTTTCCCAATCGTGTGTATATCCACCCTTTTTCCCAATCATGTGTATATCCACAATGTTTCCCAATCATGTATACATCCACACTCTTTTGCAATCATGTATACATCTACACTGTTTCCCAATCATGTTTACATCCACACTGCTTCCCAATCATGTGTACATCCACTCTGTTTCCAACTCATGTGTGTATACAGACTGCTTGCCAATCATGTGGACATCCACACTGCTTCCCAATCATGTCTTTAATCACTCTGTTTCCCAATCATGTGTACTTCCACACTGCTTGCCAATTATGTGGACATCCACACTTTTTCCCGAACATGTGTATATCCACAATGCTTCCCAATCATGTATACATCCACACTCTTTCTCAATCCTGTATATATCCACACTGTTTCCCAATCATGTGAAAATCCACACTGTTTTACAATCATGTGAAAATCCACACTGTTTCCCAATCATGTGAAAATCCACACTGTTTTACAATCATGTGAAAATCCACACTGTTTACCAATCATGTGTATATCCACACTGTTTCCCACTCATGTGTACATCCACACTGTTTCCCAATCATGTAGACATCCACACTGTCTCTCAATCGTGTACATCCACACTTTTTCCCAATCATGTGTATATCCACAATACTTCCCAACAATGTGTATATCCACACTGTTTCCCACTCATGTATACATCCACAGTGTTTCCCAATCATGTGTATATCCACACTGTTTCCCATCATGTGTACATCCACACTGTTTCACAGTCGTGTACATATACACTTTTTCCCAATCGTGTGTATATCCACCCTTTTTCCCAATCATGTGTATATCCACAATGTTTCCCAATCATGTATACATCCACACTCTTTTGCAATCGTGTATACATCTACACTGTTTCCCAATCATGTTTACATCCACACTGTTTCCAAATCTTGTGTACATCCACGCTGTTTCCCAACCATGTGTATATCCACACTGTTTCCCAATTACTTGTATATACACACTGTTTCCCAACCATGTGTATATACACCTTCTTTCCCAATTATGTGTACATTCACACTGCTTCCCAATCATGTGTACATCCACACTGTTTCCAAATCACGTGTATATCCACACTGTTTCCCAATCTTGTGTATATCCACACTGTTTCCCAATTACTTGTATATACACACTGTTTCCCAACCATGTGTATATACACCTTCTTTCCCAATTATGTGTACATTCACACTGCTTCCCAATCATGTGTACATCCACACTGTTTCCCAATCATGTGTATATCCACACTACTTCCTTATCATGTGTACATCCACACAGTTTCCCAATTATGTGTACATTCACACTGCTTCCCAATCATGTGTACATTCACACTGCTTCCCAATCGTGTACATCCACACTGCTTCCCACTCATGTGTACATCCACACTGTTTCCAAATCACGTGTATATCCACACTGTTTCCCAATCTTGTGTATATCCACACTGTTTCCATATCATGCGCAATTGCACGCTGTCTCACAATCATGTATATATCCACACTGTTTTCCAATTACCTGTATACACACACTACGTCCCAATGTTGTGTCCATCCACACTGTTTCCCAATCATGTGTACATCCACACTGTTTCCCAATCATGTGTACATCCACAGTGCTTCCCAATCATGTGTATATCCACACTGCTTCCTAATCATGTGTACATCCACACTGCTTCCCACTCATGTGTACATCCACACTGCTTCCCACTCATGTGTACATCCACACTATTTCCCAATCATGTGTATATCCACACTGTTTCCCAATCATGTGTATATCCACACTGCTTCCTAATCATGTGTACATCCACACTGCTTCCCACTCATGTGTACATCCACACTGTTTCCCACTCATGTGTACATCCACACTGTTTCCCAACCATGTGTACATCCACACTGTTTCCCAACCATGTGTACATCCACACTGTTTCCCAATCATGTATACATCCACACTGTTTCCCACTCATGTATACATCCACACTGTTTCCCACTCATGTATACATCCACACTGTTTCCCAATCATGTATACATCCACACTGTTTCTCAGTCGTGTACATCCACACTTTTTCCCAATCATGTGTATATCCACACTTTTTCCCAATCATGTGAATATCCACAATGTTTCCCAATCTTGTATACATCCACACTTTTTACCAATCATGTCTACATCCACACTGTTTCCCACTCATGTGTATATACAGACTGCTTCCCAATCATGTGGATATCCACACTGCTTCCCAATCATGTGTATAATCACTCTGTTTCCCAATCATGTGTATTTCCACAGTCTTTCTCCATCCTGTATACATCCACACTTTTTCCCAATCATGTGTACATCCACACTGTTTCCCAGTCATATGTACATCCACACTGTTTCACAATCATGTGTACATCCACACTGTTTCCCAATCATGTAGACATCCACACTGTCTCTCAATCGTGTACATCCACACTTTTTCCCAATCATGTGTACATCCACTCTATTTCCCAATCATTTGTATATCCACACTGTTTCCCACTCATGTGTATATCCACGTGGTTTCCCAATTTATGAGTACCTCCACACTTTTTCCCAATCATGTGTATATCCACACTTTTTCCCAATTATGTGGACATCCACACTTTTTCCCAATTATGTGTGTATCCACACTGCTTCCCAATCATGTTTGCATCCACACTGTTTCTCAATCATGTGTATATCCACAATGCTTCCTCATCATGTGTAGATCCACACTGTTTCCCTATCATGTGTACTTCCGCGCTGTTTCCCAACCATGTATATATCCACCCTGTTTCCCAATTATGTGTACATTCACACTGCTTCCCAATCATGTGGACATCCACGCTGTTTCCCACTCATGTGTGTATACAGACTGCTTCCCAATCATGTGTACTTCCACACTGCTTCCCAATTATGTGGACATCCGCACTTTTTCCCAATCATGTGTATATCCACAATGCTTCCCAATCATGTATACATCCACACTGTTTCTTATTCCTGTATACATCCACACTGTTTTCTAATCATGTGTACATCCACACTGTTTCCCAATCATGTATACATCCACACTGTTTCTCAATCGTGTGTACATCCACACTTTTTCCCAATCATGTGTTTATCCACACTTTTTCCCAATCATGTGCACATCCACACTGTTTCCCACTCATGTGTATATCCACAATGCTTCCTCATCATGTGTAGATCAACACTGTTTCCCTATCATATGTACTTCCACGCTGTCTCACAAACATGTGTAAATCCACACTGTTTCCCATATACTTGTATATACACACTGTTTCCCAACCATGTGTATATCCACCCTGTTTCCCAATTATGTGTACATTCACACTGCTTCCCAATCATGTGTACATCCACACTGCTTCCCATTCATGTGATGGCCTGCATCCCAGGGTACTGAAGGAGGTGGCTCGGGAAATCGTGGATGCGCTGGTGATTATTTTCCAGCGTTCAATAGAATCGGGGTCGGTTCCTGAGGATTGGAGGGCGGCTAATGTTGTGCCACTTTTTAAGAAGGGTGGGCGGGAGAAAGCAGGAAATTATAGACCAGTTAGTCTGACCTCAGTGGTGGGAAAGATGCTGGAGTCTATTATAAAGGATGAAATTACGGCACATCTGGATAATAGTAACAGGATAGGACAGAGTCAGCATGGATTTATGAAGGGGAAATCATGCTTGACTAATCTTCTTGAATTTTTTGAGGATGTAACTCGGAAGATGGACGAGGGAGATCCAGTGGATGTAGTGTACCTGGACTTTCAGAAAGCTTTTGATAAAGTCCCACACAAGAGGTTAGTGAGTAAAATTAGGGCGCACGGGATTGGGGGCAAAGTACTAGATTGGATAGAGAATTGGTTGGCTAATAGGAAACAAAGGGTAGTGATTAACGGCTCCATTTTGGAATGGCAGGCAGTGACCAGTGGGGTACCGCAGGGATCCGTGCTGGGACCGCAGCTTTTTACAATATATGTAAATGATATAGAAGATGGTATCAGCAATAACATTAGCAAATTTGCTGATGACACAAAGCTAGGTGGTAGGGTGAAATGTGATGAGGATGTTAGGGGATTACAGGGTGACCTGGACAAGTTAGGTGAGTGGGCAGATGCATGGCAGATGCAGTTTAATGTGGATAAATGTCTGGTTATCCACTTTGGTGGCAAGAACAGGAAGGCAGATTACTACCTCAATGGTATCAAATTAGGTAAAGGGGCTGTTCAGAGAGATCTGGGTGTTCTTGTCCACCAGTCAATGAAGGTAAGTATGCAGGTACAGCAGGTCGTGAAGAAGGCTAATAGCATGCTGGCCTTCATAACAAGAGGGATTGAGTATAGAAGCAAAGAGGTGCTTCTGCAGCTGTACAGGGCCCTGGTGAGACCACACCTGGAGTACTGTGTACAGTTCTGGTCTCCAAATTTGAGGAAAGACATTCTGGCTATTGAGGGAGTGCAGCGTAGGTTCACGAGGTCAATTCCTGGAATGGCAGGATTGCCTTACACGGAAAGACTGAAGCGACTGGGCTTGTATACCCTTGAGTTTAGAAGACTGAGAGGGGATCTGATTGAAACGTATAGGATTATGAAAGGACTGGACACTCTGGCAGGAGGAAACATATTTCCGTTGATGGGGGAATGCCGAACCAGAGGACACAACTTAAAAATACGGGGTAGACCATTTAGGACAGAGATGAGGAGAAACTACTTCACCCAGAGAGTGGTGGCTGTGTGGAATGCTCTGCCCCAGAGGGCAGTGGAGGCCCAGTCTCTGGATTCATTTAAGAAAGAATTGGATAGAGCTCTTAAAGATAGTGGAGTCAAGGGGTATGGAGATAAGGCTGGAAAAGGATACTGATTAGGAATGATCAGCCATGATCATATTGAATGGCGGTGCAGGCTCGAAGGGCAGAATGGCCTACTCCTGCATCTATTGTCTATTGTCTATTGTCTATTGTCTATTGTCTATTGTCTATTGTGTACATCCACACTGTTTCCCAATCATGTGTATATCCACACTGTTTCCCATCATGTGTACATCCACACTGTTTCCCAATTATGTGTATATCCACACTGTTTCCCAATCATGTAGACATCCACACTGTTTCCCAATCATGTGTATATCCACACTGTTTCCCATCATGTGTACATCCACTCTATTTCCCACTCATGTGTACATCCACACTGTTTCCCAATCATGTGTACATCCACACTGTTTCCCATTCATGTGAATATCCACAATGCTTCCTCATCATGTGTACATCCACAGTGTTTCCCAATCATGTGTATATCCACACTGTTTCCCAAATACTTGTATATACACACTGTTTCCCAACCATGTATACATCCACACTGTTTCTCAGTCGTGTACATCCCCACTTTTTCCCAATAATGTGTATATCCACACCTTTTCCCAATCATGTGTATATCCACAATGTTTCCCAATCATGTGTATATCCACCCTGTTTCCCAATCATGTGTACATTCACACTGCTTCCCAATCTTGTGTCCATCCACACTGTTTCCCAATCATGTGTACATCCACACTGTTTCCCAAATACTTGTATATACACACTGTTTCCCAACCATGTATACATCCACACTGTTTCTCAGTCGTGTACATCCCCACTTTTTCCCAATAATGTGTATATCCACACCTTTTCCCAATCATGTGTATATCCACAATGTTTCCCAATCATGTGTATATCCACCCTGTTTCCCAATCATGTGTACATTCACACTGCTTCCCAATCTTGTGTCCATCCACACTACTTCCCAATCATGTGTACTTCCACACCGCTTCCCAATTATGTGAACATCCACACTTTTTCCCAATCATGTGAATATCCACAATGCTTCCCAATCAGGTATACATCCACACTCTTTCTCAATCCTGTATACATCCACACTGTTTCCCAATCATATGTACATCCACACTGTTTCCCAATCATGTGTACATCCACACTGTTTCCCAATCTTGTGTACATCCACACTGTTTCCCAATCATGTGTACATACACACTGTTTCCCAATCATGTATACATCCACACTGTTTCTCAATCGTGTGCATCCACACTTTTTCCCAATCATGTGTACATCCACACTGTGTCCCAATCATATGTATATCCACACTGTTTCCATATTATCTGTGTATCCACACTGTTTCCCAATCATGTTTACATCCACACTTTTTCCCAATCATCTGGATATCCACACTACTCCCTAATCGTGTATACATCCACACTGCTTCCCAATCATGTCTACATCCACACTGTTTCCCAATCATGTGTACATCCACTCTATTTCCCAATCAGGTGTGTATCCACACTTTTTCCCACTCATGTGTACATCCACACTGTTTCCCAATCATGTGTATATCCACACTTTTTCCCAATTATGTGGACATCCACACTTTTTCCCAATTATGTGTGTATCCACACTGCTTCCCAATCATGTTTGCATCCACACTGTTTCTCAATCATGTGTACATCCACACTGTTTCCCTGTCATGTGTACTTCCACGCTGTCTCACAATCATGTGCATATCCACACTGAATCCCAATTACTTGTATATACACACTGTTTCCCAACCATGTGTATATCCACCCTGTGTCCCAATTATGTGTACATCCACACTGTTTCCCAATCATGTGTACATCCACACTGTTTCCCACTCATGTGTATATCCACACTGCTTCCTAATCATGTGTACATCCACACTGTTTCCCATCATGTGTACATCCACACTGCTTCCCAATCATGTGTACATCCACACTGCTTCCCACTCATGTGCACATCCACACTGTTTCCCACTCATGTCTATATCCACACTGCTTCCTAATCATGTGTACATCCACACTGCTTCCCACTCATGTGTACATCCACACTGTTTCCCATCATGTGTACATCCACACTGTTTCCCAATTATGTGGACATCCACACTGTTTCCAAATCATGTGTATATCCACACTGTTTCCCAATCTTGTGTACATTCACACTGTTTCCCTATCATGCGCAATTGCACGCTGTTTCACAATCATGTGTATATTCATACTACTTCCCACTCATGTGTACATCCACTCTGTTTTCCAATCATGTGTACATCCACTCTATGTCCCAATCATTTGTATATGCACACTGTTTCCCACTCATGTGTACATCCACTCTGTTTCCCACTCATGTGTACATCCACACTGTTTCCCACTCATGTATACATCCACACTGTTGCTCAATCGTGTACATCCACACTGTTTCCCAATCATGTGTATATCCACACTGTTTCCCACTCATGTGCTTATACAGACTGCTTCCCAATCATGTGTACTTCCACACTTTTCCCCAACCATGTGTATATCCACAATGCTTCCCAAACATGTATACATCCACACTCGTTCTCAATCATGTTTACATCCACACTGCTTCCTAATCATGTGCATATCCACACTGTTTCTCACTCATGTGTATATCCACACGGTTTCCCAATTAATGTGTACATTCAGACTGCTTCCCAATCTTGTGTCCATCCACACTGTTTCCCACTCATGTGTGTATACAGACCTCTTCCCAATCATGTGGACATACACACTGCTTCCCAATCATGTGTATAATCACTCTGGTTCCCAATCATGTGTACATCCACACTGCTTCCCAATTATGTGGACATCCACACTTTTTCCCAATCATGTGTATATCCACAATACTTCCCAATCATGTGTACATCCACACTGTTTCCCAATCATTTGTATATCCACACTGTTTCCCAATTAATGTGTACATCCACACTGTGTCCCAATTGTGTGTAGATCCACACTGTTTCCCACTCATGTGTATATCCACACTTTTTCCCAATTATGTGTGTATCCACACTGTTTTTCAATCATGTGTATATCCACACTGCTTCCCACTCATGTGTACATCCACTCTGTTTCCCACTCATGCGTATATCCACACTGTTTCCCTATCATGTGTACTTCCACGCTGTCTCACAATCTTGTGTATATCCACACTGTTTCCCAACCATGTGTATATCCACCCTGTTTCCCAATTATGTTTACATTCACACTGCTTCCCAATCATGTGTATGTCCACACTGTTTCCCACTCATGTGCTTATACAGACTGCTTCCCAATTATGTGGACATCCACACTTTTTCCCAACCATGTGTATATCCACAATGCTTCCCAAACATGTATACATCCACACTCTTTCTCAATCATGTGTACATCCACACTGCTTCCTAATCATGTATACATCCACACTGTTTCCCAATCATGTATACATCCACACTATTTCTCAATCGTGTACATCCACACTTTTTCCCACTCATGTGTATATCCACACTGTTTCCCACTCATGTATACATCCACACTGTTTCTCAATCGTGTACATCCACATTGTTTCCCATCATGTGTGTATACTGACGGCTTCCCAATCATGTGTATAATCACTCTGTTTCCCAATCATGTGTATATCCAAACTGCATCCGAATCATGTGTACACCCACACTGCTTCCCACTCATGTGTACGTCCACACTGTTTCCCAACCATGTGTCCATCCACACTGTTTCCCAATCATGTGTACATCCACAATGTTTCCCAATCACGTGTACATCCACACTGCTTCCCAATCAAGTGTATAATCACTCTGTTTCCCAATCATGTGTACTTCCACACTGCTTCCCAATTATGTGGACATCCACACTTTTTCCCAATCATGTGTATATCCACAATGCTTCACAATCATGTATACATCCACACTCTTTCTCAATCCTGTAAACATCCACACTGATTCCCAATCATATGTACATCTACACTGTTTCCCAATCCTGTATACATCCACACTGTTTCCCAATCATGTGTGTATCCACACTTTTTCCCAATCATGTGGACATCCACCCTTTTTCCCAATCATGTATACATCCACACTCTTTCGCAATCGTGTATACATTCACACTTTTTCCTAATCATGTGTACACCCACACTGTTTCCCGCTCATGTGTATATCCACACGGTTTCCCAATTAATGTGTACATCCACACTGTCTCCCAATCATGTGTACATCCACACTGTTTCCCATCATGTGTATATCCAAACTGCATCCGAATCATGTGTACATCCACAATGCTTCCCACTCATGTGTACGTCCACACTGTTTCCCAACCATGTGTCCATCCACACTGTTTCCCAATCATGTTTACATCCACAATGTTTCCCAATCATGTGTATATCCACACTGCTTCCTAATCATGTGTACATCCACACTGTTTCCCAATCATGTAGACATCCACACTGTTTCTCAATCGTGTACATCCACACTTTTTCCCAATTATGTGGACATCCACCCTTTTTCCCAATCATGTGTATATCCACAATACTTCCCAATCATGTATACATCCACACTGTTTCCTAATCATCTGTATATCCACACTGCTCCCTAATCATGTGTGTATCCACACTTTTTCCCAATCATGTGAACACCCACACTGTTTCCCAATCATGTGTACATCCACTCTATTTCCCAATCATGTGTATATCCACTCTATTTCCCAATCATGTGTATATCCACACTGTTTCCCGCTCATGTGTATATCCACACTGTTTCCCAATTTATGAGTACCTCCACACTTTTTCCCAATCATGTGTATATCCACACTTTTTCCCAATTATGTGTATATCCACAATGCTTCCTCATCATGTGTAGATCCACACTGTTTACCTATCATGTGTACTTCCACGCTGTCTCACAATCATGTGTATATCCACACTGTTTCCCAATTACTTGTATATACACATTGTTTCCCAACCATGTGTATATCCACCCTGTTTCCCAATTATGTGTACCTTCACACTGCTTTCCAATCATGTGTACATCCACACTGCTTCCCAATCATGTGTACATCCACACTGTTTCCCACTCATGTATACATCCACAGTGTTTCCCAATCATGTGTATATCCGCAATGCTTCCCAATCATGTATACATCCACACTGTTTCCCAATCATGTGTATATCCACAATGCTTCCTCATCATGTGTAGATCCACACTGTTTACCTATCATCTGTACTTCCACGCTGTCTCACAATCATGTGTATATACACACTGTTTCCCAATTATGTGTACATTCACACTGCTTCCCAGTCATGTGTACATCCACACTGTTTCCCACTCATGTATACATCCACAGTGTTTCCCAATCATGTGTATATCCACACTGCTTCCCAATCATGTGTACATCCACACTGCTTCCCAATTATGTGGACAACCACACTGTTTCCCAATCATGTGTATATCCACAATGCTTCCCAATCATGTATACATCCACACTCTTTCTCAAACATGTTTACAACCACACTGCTTCCTAATCATGTGCACATCCACACTGCTTCCCACTCATGTGTACATCCACACTGTTTCCCACTCGCGTATACATCCACACTGTTTCCCAATCATGTATACATCCACACTGTTTCTCAATCGTGTACATCCACACTTTTTCCCAATCATGTGTATATCCACACTTTTTCCCAATTATGTGTACATCCACACTTTTCCCCAATCATGTGTATATCCACAATGCCTCACAATCATGTATACATCCACACTCTTTCTCAATCAAGTATACATCCACACTGTTTCTCAATCATGTGTATATCCACAATGCCTCACAATCATGTGTACATCCACACTGCTTCCGAATCATGTGTATATCCACACTGCTACCGAATCATGTGTACATCCACACTGCTTCCCAATCATGTGTACATCCACACTGTTTCCCAATCATGTGTATATCCACACTGTTTCCCACTCATGTGTACATCCACACTGTTTCCCAATCATGTGTACATCCACACTGTTTCCCAATCATGTATACATCCACACTGTTTCTCAGTCGTGTACATCCACACTTTTTCCCAATCATGTGTATATCCACACTTTTTCCCAATCATGTGTATATCCACACTGTTTCCCAATCATGTTTACATCCACACTGTTTCCGAAACTTGATTACATCCACACTGTTTCCCAACTATGTGTATATCCACCCTTTTCCCAATCATGTGTACATTCACACTGCTTCCCAATCATGTGTACATCCACACTGTTTCCCAATCATGTGTATATCCACACTGTTTCCCACTCATGTGTACATCCACACTGTTTCCCAATCATGTGTACATCCACACTGTTTCCCAATCATGTATACATCCACACTGTTTCTCAGTCGTGTACATCCACACTTTTTCCCAATCATGTGTATATCCACACTTTTTCCCAATCATGTGTATATCCACACTGTTTCCCAATCATGTTTACATCCACACTGTTTCCGAAACTTGATTACATCCACACTGTTTCCCAACTATGTGTATATCCACCCTTTTCCCAATCATGTGTACATTCACACTGCTTCCCAATCATGTGTCCATCCACACTGTTTACCAATCATGTGTACATCCACTCTGTTTCCCACTCATGCGTATATCCACACTGTTTCCCACTCATGCGTGTATACAGACTGCTTCCCAATCATGTGGACATCCACACTGCTTTCCAATCATGTGTATAGTCACTCTGTTTCCCAATCATGTGTACATCCACACTGCTTCCCAATTATGTGGACAACCACACTGCTTCCCAATTATGTGGACATCCACACTGTTTCCCAATCATGTGTACATCCACACTGCTTCCCAATCATGTTTACAACCACACTGCTTCCTAATCATGTGTACATCCACACTTTTTTCCACTCATGTATACATCCACACTGTTTCTCAATCATGTGTATATCCACACTTTTTCCCAATCATGTGTATATCCACACTTTTTCCCAATTATGTGTACATCCACACTTTTCCCGAATCATGTGTATATCCACAATGCCTCACAATCATGTATACATCCACAATCTTTCTCAATCATGTGTACATCCACACTGCTTCTGAATCATGTGTACATCCACACTGTTTCCGAATCACGTGTACATCCACACTGTTTCCCAATCATGTTTACATCCACACTGTTTCCCAATCATGTGTATAATCACTCTGTTTCCCAATCATGTGTACTTCCACACTGCTTCCCAATCATGTTTACATCCACACTGTTTTTCCAAACTTGTGTACATCCACACTGTTTCCCAACCATGTGTATATCCGCACTGCTTCCTAATCAAGTGTATATCCACACTGCTTCCGAATCATGTGTACATCCACACTGCTTCCCACTCATGTGTACATCCACACTGCTTCCCACTCATGTGTACATCCACACTGTTTCCCAATCATGTGTATATCCACAATGCTTCCTCATCATGTGTAGATCCACACTGTTTCCCATATACTTGTATATACACACTGTTTCCAAACCATGTGTATATCCACCCTGTTTCCCAATTATGTGTACATTCACACTGCTTCCCAATCATGTGTACATCCACACTGCTTCCCACTCATGTGTACATCCACACTGTTTCTCACTGATGTGTACATCCACACTATTTCCTAATCATGTGGACATTCACACTGTTTCCCAATCAGGTGCACATCCACACTTTTTCCCAATCATGTGTATATCCACACTATTTCCTAATCATGTGGACATTCACACTGTTTCCCAATGAGGTGTACATCCATACTGTTTCCCATTCATGTGTACATCCACACTGTTTCCCAATCATGTGTATATCCGCACTGTTTCCTAATCGTGTGTGCATCCACACTGTTTCCCAATCAGGTGTATAACCACTCTGTTTCCCAATCATGTGTATATCCACACTGTTTCCCAATCATGTGTATATCGACACTGTTTCTCAATCATGTGTGCATCTGCACGGTTTCCCAATCAAGTGTATATCCACAATGTATCCCAATTATTTGCATATCCATACTGTTTCCCAATCATGGGTATATTCACAGTTTCCCAATCATGTGTACATCCACACTGTTTCCCAATCATGTGTACATCCACACTGTTTCCCAATCATGTGTATATCCACACTGTTTCCCAATTATGTGTCCATCCACACTGTTTCCAATTCATGTGCATATCCATACTGTTTCCCACTTATATGTGTATCCACAGTGTTTCCCAATCATGTGTATATCCACACTGCTTCCCAATCATGTGTATATCCGCACTGTTTCCCAATCATGTGTATAACCGCACTGTTTCCCAATCATGTGTACATCCACACTGTTTCCCAATCATGTGTACATCCACACTGTTTGCCAATTCATCTGCACATACACAGTTTCACAATCATGTGTATATCCACACTGTTTCCCACTCATGTGTACATCCACACTGTTTCCCAATCATGTGTACATCCACACTGTTTGCCAATTCATCTGCACATACACAGTTTCACAATCATGTGTATATCCACACTGTTTCCCAATCATGTGTACACCCACACTGTTTCCCAATCATGTGTATCGCCACACTGTTTCCCAATAAATGTGGACATCCACACTATTTTACAATCATGGGTATATCCAAACTGTTTCCCAATTATGTGTACATCCACACTGCTTCCCATTCACGTGTATATCTACAGTTACCCACTCATGTCTATATCCACACTAATTACCAAGGATGTGTATATCCACACCGCTTCCCAATCATGCGTATATCTCCACTGTTTCCCATTCATGTGTACATCCACACTATTTCCCAATCATGTGTACATCCACATTGTTTCCCAATCATGTTTATATCCACACTGTTTCCCAATCATGTGTGCTTCCACACTGTTTCCCAATCAAGTGTATATCCACACTGTATCCCAATTATTTGCATATCCACACTGTTTCCCAATCATGGGTATATCCACAGTTTCCCACTCATGTGTATATCCACACTGTTTCCCAAACAATTGTACATCCACACTATTTCCCAATCGTGACTACATCCACACTGCTTCCCACTCACGTGTATATCCAAAGTTTCCCACTCATGTGTATATGCACACTGTTTCTCATTCATGTGTACATCCACACTGTTTCCCAATCATGTGTATATATAGAACATAGAACATAGAACATAGAACAATACAGCGCAGTACAGGCCCTTCGGCCCTCGATGTTGCGCCGATCAAAGCCCACCTAACCTACACTAACCCACTATCCTCCATATACCTATCCAATGCCCGCTTAAATACCCATAAAGAGGGAGAGACCACTACTGCTACTGGCAGGGCATTCCATGAACTTACGACTCGCTGAGTGAAGAACCTACCCCTAACATCAGTCCTATATCTACCCCCCCTTAATTTAAATCTATGCCCCCTTGTAATAGCTGACTCCATACGTGGAAAAATGTTCTCACTGTCAACCCTATCTAACCCCCTAATCATCTTGTACACCTCTATCAAGTCACCCCTAAACCTTCTTTTCTCCAATGAAAACAACCCCAAGTGCCTCAGCCTTTCCTCATAGGATCTTCCTACCATACCAGGCAACATCCTGGTAAACTTCCTCTGCACCCGTTCCAGTGCCTCCACATCCTTCCTATAGTATGGCGACCAAAACTGCACACAATATTCCAGATGCGGCCGCACCAGAATCTTATACAACTGCAGCATGACCTCAGGACTCCGGAACTCAATTCCTCTACCAATAAAAGCCAGTACGCCATATGCCTTCTTCACTGCACTATTTACCTGGGTGGCAACTTTCAGAGATCTGTGTACATGGACACCAAGATCCCTCTGCTCTTCCACACTACCAAGTACCCGACCATTAGCCCAGTATCCCATCTTTTTATTACTCTTACCAAAGTGAATCACCTCACACTTAGCTACATTGAACTCCATTTGCCACCTTTCTGCCCAGCTCTGCAGCTTCTCTATATCCCGCTGTAACCTGCCACATCCTTCCTCACTGTCTACAACTCCTCCGACTTTCGTATCATCCGCAAACTTGCTCACCCAACCTTCTAACCCTTCCTCCAGGTCATTTATAAAAATGACAAACAGCAATGGTCCCAAAACAGATCCTTGCGGAACACCGCTAGTGACGGCACTCCAAGATGAACCTTTGCCATCAACTACTACCCTCTGTCTTCTTCCAGCCAGCCAATTCCTAATCCAAACCTCCAACTCACCCTCAATGCCATATCTCTGTATTTTCTGCAGTAGCCTACCATGGGGGACCTTATCAAACGCCTTACTAAAATCCATATATACCACATCTACCACTTTCCCCTCATCTACCTCCTTAGTCACCTTCTCAAAGAATTCAATAAGGTTTGTGAGGCACGACCTGCCCTTCACAAAACCATGCTGACTATCCTTGATGACATTATTCTTATCCAGATGTGCATAAATCCTATCCCTTACAATTCTCTCTAAGACTTTGCCCACAACAGAAGTGAGACTCACTGGCCTATAGTTACTAGGATTATCCCTACTCCCCTTCTTGAACAAGGGAACCACGTTTGCTAGCCTCCAGTCCTCTGGCACTACTCCTGTAGACAAAGAGGACACAAAAATCAAGGCCAATAGCTCTGCAATCTCCTCCCTTGCTTCCCAGAGAATCCTAGGATAAATGCCATCAGGCCCAGGGGACTTATCTATTTTCACCCTTGCCAGAATTTCCAACACCTCTTCTCTACATATCTCAAAGCCATCCATTCTACTTATTCGTGCCTCAGTATTCATATCGACAACAATGTCCTGTTCCTGAGTGAATACTGACGAAAAGTATTCATTCAGTGCCTCCCCAATCTCTTCAGCCTCCACACGCAACTTCCATTACTATCCTTGATTGGACCTATTCCTTCCCTAGTCATTCTTTTATTCCTAACATACCTATAGAAAGCCTTAGGGTTTTCCCTAATCCTACCAACTAAGGACCTTTCATGTCCCCTCCTTGCTGCTCTTAGCTCTCTCTTCAGATCCTTCCTGGCTACCTTATAACTCTCAATCGCTCCTATTGAACCTTCACGCCTCATCTTTACAAAGGCCGCCCTCTTCCATTTAACAAGGGATTCCAACTCCTTATTAAACCACGGCTCCCTCACACGACCCTTTCCTCCCTGCCTGATAGGTACATACTTATCAAGGACACTCAATAGTTGCTCCTTGAACAAGTTCCACATATCAATTACGCTCTTGCCTTGGAATCTACTTTTCCAATCCACACATCCTAAGTCATGCCTCAACGCATCATAATTTCCCTGCCCCCAGCTATAACTCTTGCCCTGCAGTGCACACTTATCCCTCTCCATCACTAGAGTAAAAATCACCGAATTGTGGTCACTGTCCCCAAAGTGCTCACCTACCTCTAGTTCTAATACCTGGCCTGGTTCGTTACCCAGAACCAAATCCAGTATGGCCTCACCTCTTGTTGGCTTATCGACATATTGTGTCAGGAAACTCTCCTGCACACATTGCACAAACACTGACCCATCTAACAAACTTGAGCTATAGCTTTCCCAATCAATATCAGGAAAGCTAAAGTCTCCCATAACAATCACCCTATTACTGTCACTCTTCTCCTGAATCATCTTCGCAATCCTTTCTTCAACGATTCTAGGACTATTAGGAGGCCTGTAAAAGACTCCTAACAGGGTGACCTCACCTCTACTATTCCTAACCTCAACCCAAACTACCTCAGATGGCAAATCTTCGTCCATCTTCCTTTCCACCGCTGTAATACTATCTTTGACAAGCAAAGCCACACCCCCTCCTCTTTTACCCCCACCTCTGACCCTACTAAAACATTTAAACCCTGGAACCTGCAACAGCCAATCCTGTCCCTGATCTAGCCATGTCTCCGTAATAGCCACAACATCGAAGTCCCAGGTACCAACCCATGCTGCAAATTCACCTACCTTATTTCGTATATTTCTGGCATTAAAATATACACACTTCAAACCACTCTTCTGTTTACAGGCACCCTCCTTTAAGATTGATGCCATATTCCTAACCTCCCTACACTCCAGGTCCTGCACCCTAAAGCTACAGTCTGGGTTCCCATGCCCCTGCAGAGTTAGTTTAAACCACCCCCAAGAGCACTAGCAAACCTCCCCCCAAGGATACTGGTGCCCCTCAGGTTCAGGTGCAGACCATCCTGTTTATAGAGGTCCCACCTTCCCCAGAAAGAACCCCAGTTATCCAAGTACCGAAATCCCTCCCTCCTGCACCATCCCTGTAGCCACGCATTTAACTGTTCTCTCTCCCTATTCCTCAACTCTCTATCACGTGGCACGGGTAACAAACCAGAGACAACAACTCTATTCGTTCTAACTCTGAGCTTCCAACCTAGCTCCCTAAAAGCCTGTCTAACATCCTCAGCCCTCCTCCTACCTATGTCATTGGTGCCAATATGGACCACGACTTCAGGCTGCTCCCCCTCCCCCTTAAGGACCCGGAAAACACGATCAGAGACAGTGTTTCCCAATCTTGTGTACATCCACACGATTTCCCACTCATGTGTATATCTACAGTGTTTCCCAATCTTGTATATATCCACACTGTTTCCTGTTCATGTGTACATCCACACTGTTTCCCATTCATGTGTATATCCACACTATTTCCCATTCATGTGCAAAACCACACTGTTTTCCACTCATGCGTAGAATCACACTCCTTCCCAATCATGTGTATATCCCCACTGTTTCCTAATCATGTGTATATCCACACTGTTTCCCAATCATCTGTACATCCACAATGTTTCCCAATCATGTGTATATCGACACTGTTTCACAATCATGTGTACATCCACACTGTTTCCCAATCATGTGTACATCCACACTGTTTCCCAATCATGTTTACATCCACATTGTTTCCCAATCATGTATACATCCACACTGTTTCCCAATCATGTGTACATCCACACTGTTTCCCAATCATGTGTACATCCACACCGTTTCCCAATCATGTGTACATCCACACTGTTTCCCAATCATGTGTATATCCACACTGTTTCCCACTCATGTGTATATCCACTCTGTTTCCCACTCATGTGTACATCCACACTGTTTCCCATTCATGTGCACATCCACACTGTTTCCCAATCATGTGTACATCCACTGTTACACAATCATGTGTATCTCCACAGTTTTCCACTCATGTGTATATCCACACTGTTTCCCAATCAGGTGTATATCCACACTGTTTCCCAATCAGGTGTACATCCACACTGTTTCCCAATCAGGTGTATATCCACACTGTTTCCAAATTCCTGTGCATATCCACACTGTTTCCCAATCATGTGTATATCCACACTGTTTCCCACTCATGTGTATATCCACACTGTTTCCCATTCATGTGTATATCCACACTGTTTCCCAATCAGGTGTATATCCACACTGTTTCCCAATCATGTGTACATCCACACTGTTTCCCAATCATGTGTACATCCACACTGTTTCCCAATCATGTGTACATCCACACTGTTTCCCACTCATGTGTATATCCACACAGTTTCCCAATCATGTGTACATCCACGCTTTTTCACAATCATGTGTATATCTCCACTATTTCCCAATCATGTGTACATCCACACTGTTTCCCAATCATGTGTACAATCGCACTGTTTCCCAATCATGTGTACATCCTCACTGTTTCCCAATCATGTGTATATCCACACTGTGTCCCAATCATCTGTACATCCACAATGTTTCCCAATCATGTGTATATCGACACTGTTTCTCAATCATGTGTATATCGACACTGTTTCCCAATCATGTGTATATCCACACTGTTTCCTAATCATGTGTATATCCACACTGTTTCCTAATCATGTGTATATCCACACTGTTTCTCAAATAGTTGTACATCCACACTGTTTCCCAATCATGTTTACATCCACATTGTTTCCCAATCACGTGTACATCCACACTGTTTCCCAATCATGTGTATATTCACACAGTTTCCCAATCATGTGTATATCCACACTGTTTCCCTTCATGTGTACACCCACTCTGTTCAATCATGTGTACATCCACAATATTTCCTAATCATGTTTGCATCCACACTGTTTCCCATTCATGTCTACATCCACACTGTTTCCCAATCATGTATACATCCACACTGTTTCCCACTCATGTGTACATCCACACATTTTCCCAATCATGTGTACATCCACACTGTTTCCCATTCATGTGTATCTCCACAGTTTCCCACTCATGTGTATATCCACACTGTTTCCCAATCATGTGTATATCCACACTGTTTCCCAATCATGTGTACATCCACACTGTTTCCCATTCATGTGCACATCCACACTGTTTCCCAATCATGTGTACATCCACACTGTTTCCCACTCATGTGTATATCCACACTGTTTCCCATTCATGTGCACATCCACACTGTTTCCCAATCATGTGTATATCCACACTGTTTCCCATTCATGTGCACATCCACACTGTTTCCCAATCATGTGTACATCCACACTGTTTCCCAATCATGTGTATATCGACACTGTTTCTCAATCATGTGTATATCCACACTGTTTCCCTTTCATGTGTACACCCACTCTGTTCAATCATGTGTACATCCACAATATTTCCTAATCATGTTTGCATCCACACTGTTTCCCATTCATGTCTACATCCACACTGTTTCCCAATCATGTATACATCCACACTGTTTCCCACTCATGTGTACATCCACACTGTTTCCCAATCATGTGTACATCCACACTGTTTCCCTTTCATGTGTACACCCACTCTGTTCAATCATGTGTACATCCACAATATTTCCTAATCATGTTTGCATCCACACTGTTTCCCAATCATGTGTACATCCACACTGTTTCCCAATCATGTGTATATCGACACTGTTTCTCAATCATGTGTACATCCACACTGTTTCTCAAATAGTTGTACATCCACACTGTTTCCCAATCATGTTTACATCCACATTGTTTCCCAATCACGTGTACATCCACACTGTTTCCCAATCATGTGTATATTCACACAGTTTCCCAATCATGTGTATATCCACACTGTTTCCCTTTCATGTGTACACCCACTCTGTTCAATCATGTGTACATCCACAATATTTCCTAATCATGTTTGCATCCACACTGTTTCCCATTCATGTCTACATCCACACTGTTTCCCAATCATGTGTACATCCACACTGTTTCCCAATCATGTGTACATCCACACTGTTTCCCATTCATGTGTATCTCCACAGTTTCCCACTCATGTGTATATCCACACTGTTTCCCAATCATGTGTATATCCACACTGTTTCCCAATCAGGTGTATATCCACACTGTTTCCCAATCAGGTGTACATCCACACTGTTTCCCAATCATGTGTACATCCACACTGTTTCCCAATCATGTGTACATCCACACTGTTTCCCAATCATGTGTACATCCACACTGTTTCCCACTCATGTGTATATCCACACAGTTTCCCAATCATGTGTACATCCACGCTTTTTCACAATCATGTGTATATCTCCACTATTTCCCAATCATGTGTACATCCACACTGTTTCCCAATCATGTGTACAATCGCACTGTTTCCCAATCATGTGTACATCCTCACTGTTTCCCAATCATGTGTATATCCACACTGTGTCCCAATCATCTGTACATCCACAATGTTTCCCAATCATGTGTATATCGACACTGTTTCTCAATCATGTGTATATCGACACTGTTTCCCAATCATGTGTATATCCACACTGTTTCCTAATCATGTGTATATCCACACTGTTTCCTAATCATGTGTATATCCACACTGTTTCCCAATCATGTGTACATCCACACTGTTTCCCAATCATGTGTATATCGACACTGTTTCTCAATCATGTGTACATCCACACTGTTTCTCAAATAGTTGTACATCCACACTGTTTCCCAATCATGTTTACATCCACATTGTTTCCCAATCACGTGTACATCCACACTGTTTCCCAATCATGTGTATATTCACACAGTTTCCCAATCATGTGTATATCCACACTGTTTCCCTTCATGTGTACACCCACTCTGTTCAATCATGTGTACATCCACAATATTTCCTAATCATGTTTGCATCCACACTGTTTCCCATTCATGTCTACATCCACACTGTTTCCCAATCATGTATACATCCACACTGTTTCCCACTCATGTGTACATCCACACATTTTCCCAATCATGTGTACATCCACACTGTTTCCCATTCATGTGTATCTCCACAGTTTCCCACTCATGTGTATATCCACACTGTTTCCCAATCATGTGTATATCCACACTGTTTCCCAATCATGTGTACATCCACACTGTTTCCCATTCATGTGCACATCCACACTGTTTCCCAATCATGTGTACATCCACACTGTTTCCCACTCATGTGTATATCCACACTGTTTCCCATTCATGTGCACATCCACACTGTTTCCCAATCATGTGTATATCCACACTGTTTCCCATTCATGTGCACATCCACACTGTTTCCCAATCATGTGTACATCCACACTGTTTCCCAATCATGTGTACCTCCACACTGTTTCCCACTCATGTGTACATCCACACTGTTTCCCATTCATGTGCACATCCACACTGTTTCCCAATCATGTGTACATCCACACTGTTTCCCATTCATGTGTACATCCACACTGTTTCCCACTCATGTGTATATCCACACTGTTTCCCAATCATGTGTATATCTCCACTGTTTCCCAATCATGTGTATATCCACACTGTTTCCCACCCCTGCGTACATCCACACTGTTTCCCACTCATGTGTACATCCACACTGTTTCCCACCCCTGCGTACATCCACACTGTTTCCCACCCCTGCGTACATCCACACTATTTCCCAATCATGTGTATTTCGACACTGTTTCTCAATCATGTTTACATCCACATTGTTTCCCAATCATGTGTACATCCACACTATTTCTCAATCACGTGTACATCCACATTGTTTCCCAATCATGTGTATATCCACACTATTTCCCAATCATGTGTATTTCGACACTGTTTCCCAATCATGTGTACATCCACTCTGTTTCCCAATCATGTGGACATTCACACTATTTCCTAATCATGTGTACATCCACACTGTTTATCAATCACGTGTACATCCACACTGTTTCCCATTCATGTGCACATCCACACTGTTTCCCAATCATGTGTACATCCACGCTGTTTCCCATTCATGTGTATCTCCACAGTTTCCCACTCATGTGTATATCCAAACTGTTTCCCAATCAGGTGTACATCCACACTGTTTCCCAATCAGGTGTACATCCAATCTATTTCCCAATCATGAGTACACCCACACTGTTTCCCAATCATGTGTACATCCACACTATTTCTCAATCATGTGTACATCCACACTATTTCCCATTCATGTGCCAATCCATACTGTTTCCCACTCATGTGTATATCTCCACTATTTCCCAATCATGTGTACATCCACACTGTTTCCCAATCATGTGTATACCAACACTGTTTCCCAATCATGTGTACATCCAATCTATTTCCCAATCATGTGTATATCCACTCTATTTCCCAATCATGTGTACATCCACACTGTTTCCCATTGCATGTGTACATCCGCAGTTTCCCAATCATGTCTACATCCACACTTTTTACCAATCATGTGTATATCCACACTATTTCTCAATCATGTGCACATCCACACTGTTTCCGAATCATGTGTACATCCACACTATTTCCCATTCATGTGCAAATCCACACTGTTTTCCACTCATGCGTAGAATCACACTCCTTCCCAATCGTGACTACATCCACACTGCTTCATACACACACGTGTATATCCCAAGTTTCCCACTCATGTGTATATCCTCACTGTTTCCCAATCACGTGTTTATACACACTGTTTCCCAATCATGTGTATATCCACACTGTTTCCCAAACATGTGCATATCCACACTGTGTCCCAATCATGTGTATATCGACACTGTTTCTCAATCATGTGTGCATCTGCACGGTTTGCCAATCAAGTGTATATCCACACTGTATCCCAATTATTTGCATGTCCATACTGTTTCCCACTCATGTGTATATTCACACTGTTTCCCAATCAGGTGTATATCCACACTGTTTCCCAATCATGTGTACATTCGCACTGTTTCCCAGTCATGTGTATATCCACACTGTTTCCCAATCATGTGTACATCCACACTGTTTCCCAATCATGTGTACATTCGCACTGTTTCCCAGTCATGTGTATATCCACACTGTTTCCCACTCATGCGTACATTCACACTGTTTCCCACTCATGTGTATATCCACACTGTTTCCCACTCATGTGTACATCCACTCTGTTTCCCATTCATGTGTGCTTCCACACTGTTTCTCAATCATGTGTACATCCACTCTGTTTCCCACTCATGTGTACATCCACTCTGTTTCCCACTCATGTGTGCATCCACACTGTTTCCCATTCATGTGTGCTTCCACACTGTTTCTCAATCATGTGTACATCCACACTCTTTCCCAATCATGAGTACATCCACGCAGTTTCTCAATCATGTGTATATCCACAATGTTTCCCACTCATGTGTACATCCACACTGTTTCCCAATCATGTGTACATGCACACTTTTTCCCAATCATGTGTATATCCACTCTGTTTCCCACTCATGTGTACATCCACACTGTTTCTCAATCATGAGTACATCCACACTGTTTCCCATTCATGTGCACATCCACGCAGTTTCCCAATCATGTGTATATCCACAATGTTTCCCACTCATGTGTACATCCACACTGTTTCCCAATCATGTGTACATGCACACTTTTTCCCAATCATGTGTATATCTCCACTGTTTCCCATTGCATGTGTATATCCGCACTGTTTCCCGATCATGTGTATATCCACACTGTTTCCCAATCATGTGTGCTTCCACAGTGTTTCACAATCAAGTGTATATCCACACTGTATCCCAATTATTTGCATATCCACACTGTTTCCCAGTCATGGGTATATCCACACTGTTTCCCAAACATGTGTACATCCACACAATTTCCCATTCATGTGCAAATCCACACTGTTTTCCACTCATTTGTAGAATCACACTCTTTCCCAATCATGTGTACATCCACACTGCTTCCCAATCATGTGTATATCCACACTATTTCCCAATCATGTGTATTTCGACACTGTTTCCCAATCATGTGTACATCCACTCTGTTTCCCAATCATGTGGACATTCACACTATTTCCTAATCATGTGTACATCCACACTGTTTATCAATCACGTGTACATCCACACTGTTTCCCATTCATGTGCACATCCACACTGTTTCCCAATCAGGTGTACATCCACACTATTTCCCAATCATGAGTACATCCACACTCCTTCCCAATCAGGTGTACATCCACACTATTTCCCATTCATGTGCAAATCCACACTGTTTCCCAATCATGAGTACATCCACACTGTTTCCCAATCAGGTGTACATCCACACTGTTTCCCAATCATGTGTATATCCACACTGTTTCCCACTCATGTGTATATCCACACAGTTTCCCAATCATGTATATATCTCCACTGTTTCCCAATCATGTGTGCATCCACACTGTTTCCCACTCATGTGTATATCCACACTATTTCCCAATCATGTGTACATCCACACTGTTTCCCACTCATGTGTATATCCACACTATTTCCCAATCATGTGTACATCCACACTGTTTCCCAATCATGTGTACATCCACTCTGTTTCCCAATCATGTGTATATTCACACTGTTTCCCACTCATGTGTACATCCACACTGTTTCCCACTCATGTGTACATCCACACTATTTCCCAATCATGAGTACATCCATGCTGTTTCCCATTCATGTGCACATCCACACTGTTTCCCAATCATGTGTACATCCACACTGTTTCCCATCATGTGTATATCCACACTGTTTCCCAATCATGTGTATATCCACACTGTTTCCCACTCATGCGTACATCCACACTGTTTCCCATCATGTGTATATCCACACTGTTTCCCAATCATGTGTACATCCACACTGTTTCCCAATCATGTGCCAATCCATACTGTTTCACAATCATGTGCACATCCACACTGCTTCCCACTCATGTGTACATCCACACTGTTTCCCAATCATGTGTACATCCACACTGTTTCCCAATCATGTGTACATCCACACTGTTTCCCATCATGTGTATATCCACACTGTTTCCCAATCATGTGCACATCCACACTGTTTCCCAATCATGTGTATATCCACACTGTTTCCCACTCATGTGTACATCCACACTGTTTCCCATCATGTGTATATCCACACTGTTTCCCAATCATGTGTACATCCACACTGTTTCCCAATCATGTGCCAATCCATACTGTTTCACAATCATGTGTACATCCACACTGTTTCCCAATCATGTGCACATCCACACTGCTTCCCACTCATGTGTACATCCACACTATTTCCCAATCATGTGTACATCCACACTGTTTCCTGTTCATGTGCACATCCACACTGTTTCCGAATCATGTGTACATCCACACTATTTCCCATTCATGTGCAAATCCACACTGTTTTCCACTCATGCGTAGAATCACACTCCTTCCCAATCGTGAGTACATCCACACTGCTTCCCACACACGTGTATATCCCAAGTTTCCCAATCATGTGTATATCGACACTGTTTCTCAATCATGTGTGCATCTGCACGGTTTGCCAATCAAGTGTATATCCACAATGTATCCCAATTATTTGCATGTCCATACTGTTTCCCACTCATGTGTATATCCACACTGTTTCCCAATCAGGTGTATATCTCCACTGTTTCCCAATCATAGAACATAGAACATAGAACATAGAAGAATACAGCACAGTACAGGCCCTTCGGCCCTCGATGTTGTGCCGATCAAAGCCCACCTAACCTACACTAACCCACTATCCTCCATATACCTATCCAATGCCCGCTTAAATACCCATAAAGAGGGAGAGACCACTACTGCTCATGGCAGGGCATTCCATGAACTTACGACTCGCTGAGTGAAGAACCTACCCCTAACATCAATCCTGTATCTACCCCCCCCCTTAATTTAAATCTATGCCCCCTTGTCATAGCTGACTCCATACGTGGAAAAAGGTTCTCACTGTCAACCCTATCTAACCCCCTAATCATCTTGTACACCTCTATCAAATCACCCCTAAACCTTCTTTTCTCCAATGAAAACAACCCCAAGTGCCTCAGCCTTTCCTCATAGGATCTTCCTACCATACCAGGCAACATCCTGGTAAACTTCCTCTGCACCCGTTCCAGTGCCTCCACATCCTTCCTATAGTATGGTGACCAAAACTGCACACAATATTCCAGATGCGGCCGCACCAGAGTTTTATACAACTGCAGCATGACCTCAGGACTCCGGAACTCAATTCCTCTACCAATAAAAGCCAGTACGCCATATGCCTTCTTCACTGCACTATTTACCTGGGTGGCAACTTTCAGAGATCTGTGTACATGGACACCAAGATCCCTCTGCTCTTCCACACTACCAAGTATCCGACCATTAGCCCAGTACCCCATCTTTTTGTTACTCTTACCAAAATGAATCACCTCACACTTAGCTACATTGAACTCCATTTGCCACCTTTCTGCCCAGCTCTGCAGCTTCTCTATATCCCGCTGTAACCTGCCATATCCTTCCTCACTGTCAACAACTCCACCGACTTTCGTATCATCCGCAAACTTGCTCACCCAACCTTCTAACCCTTCCTCCAGGTCATTTATAAAAATGACAAACAGCAATGGTCCCAAAACAGATCCTTGCGGAACACCGCTAGTGACGGCACTCCAAGATGAACCTTTGCCATCAACTACTACCCTCTGTCTTCTTCCAGAGAGCCAATTCCTAATCCAAACCTCCAACTCACCCTCAATGCCATATCTCTGTATTTTCTGCAGTAGCCTACCATGGGGGACCTTATCAAACGCCTTACTAAAATCCATATATACCACATCTACCGCTTTCCCCTCATCTACCTCCTTAGTCACCTTCTCAAAGAATTCAATAAGGTTTGTGAGGCACGACCTCCCCTTCACAAAACCATGCTGACTATCCTTGATCACATTATTCCTATCCAAATGTTCATAAATCCTATCCCTTACAATTCTCTCTAAGACTTTGCCCACAACAGAAGTGAGACTCACTGGCCTATAGTTACTAGGATTATCCCTACTCCCCTTCTTGAACAAGGGAACCACGTTTGCTAGCCTCCAGTCCTCTGGCACTACTCCTGTCGACAAAGAGGACACAAAAATCAAGGCCAATGGCTCTGCAATCTCCTCCCTTGCTTCCCAGAGAATCCTAGGATAAATGCCATCAGGCCCAGGGGACTTATCTATTTTCACCCTTGCCAGAATTTCCAACACCTCTTCTCTACATATCTCAAAGCCATCCATTCTACTTATTCGTGCCCCAGTATTCAAATCGACAACAATGTCCTGTTCCTGAGTGAATACTGACGAAAAGTATTCATTCAGCGCCTCCCCAATCTCTTCAGCCTCCACACGCAACTTCCCATTACTATCCTTGATTGGACCTATTCCTTCCCTTCATGTGTATATCCACTCTATTTCCCAATCATATGTACATCCACACTGTTTCCCATTGCATGTGTATATCCACACTGCTTCCCAATCATGTGTATATCCAAACTGTTTTCCATTCATGTGTACATCCACACTGTTCCCGAATCATGAGTACATCCACACTGTTTCCCACTCATGTGTGTATCCACTGTATTTCCCAATCATGTGTACATCCACACTGCTTCCCAATCATGTGTACATCCACACTGTTTCCCAATCATGTGTATATCCGCACTGTTTCCCACTCATGTATACATCCACACTGTTTCCCAATTATGTGTACATCCACACTGTTTCCCAATTATGTGCATATCCACACTGTTTCCCACTCATGTATACATCCACACTGTTTCCCAATTATGTGTACATCCACACTGTTTCCCAACCATGTGTACATCCACACTGTTTCCCAATCATGTGTATATCCGCACTGTTTCCCAATCATGTGTACATCCACACTGTTTCCCAATCATGTGTACATCCACACTGTTTGCAAATCATGTGTATATCCGCACTCTTTCCCAATCATGTGTACATCCACACTGTTTCCCAATCATGTGCATATCCACAGTGTTTCCCAATCATGTGTATATCGACACTATTTCCCAATCATGTATACATCCAAACTGTTTCCCAATCATGTGTATATCGACACTATTTCCCAATCATGTATACATCCACACTGTTTCCCAATCATGTGTACATCCACACTGTTTCCCAATCATGTGTACATGCACACTGTTTGCAAATCATGTGTACATCCACACAGTTTCCCAATCATGTGTATATCCGCACTCTTTCCCAA
The DNA here is from genome assembly GCF_047496795.1 of Chiloscyllium punctatum. NCBI lineage: Eukaryota > Metazoa > Chordata > Chondrichthyes > Orectolobiformes > Hemiscylliidae > Chiloscyllium > Chiloscyllium punctatum. Next base: position 69,325 of record NW_027310249.1, on the reverse strand, counting down.
TCATGTGTACATCCACACTATTTCCCAATCATGTATACATCCACACTGTTTCCAAATCATGTGTACATCCACACTGTTTCCCAATCATTTGTATATCCACACTGTTTCCCAAACATGTGTACATCCACACTGTTTCCCACTCAGTGCACATCCACACTTTTTCCCACTCATGTGTACATCCACACTGTTTACCAGTCATGTGTATATCCACACTTCTTCCTAATCATGTGTATATCCGCACTCTTTCCCAATCATGTGTACATCCGCACTATTTCCCAATCATGTGTATCGCCACACTGTTTCCCAATAAATGTGGACATCCACACTATTTTACAATCATGTGTGCATCCACATTGTTTCCCAATCATGTGTACATCCACACTGTTTCCCACTCATGTGTGCTTCCACACTGTTTCCCAATCAAGTGTATATCCACACTGTATCCCAATTATTTGCATATCCACACTGTTTCCCAATCATGGGTATATCCACAGTTTCCCACTCACGTGTATATATCCACACTGTTTCCCAATCATGTGTACATCCACACTTTTTCCCAATCATGTGTATATCTCCACTTTTTCCCAATCAATTGTACATCCACACTATTTCCCAATCGTGACTACATCCACACTGCTTCCCACTCACGTGTATATCCAAAGTTTCCCACTCATGTGTATATGCACACTGTTTCTCATTCATGTGTACATCCACACTGTTTCCCAATCATGTGTATATCTACAGTGTTTCCCAATCTTGTGTACATCCACACTATTTCCCAATCATGTGTACATCCACACTGTTTCCGAATCATGTGTACATCCACACTGTTTCCCAATCATGTTTACATCCACATTGTTTCCCAATCATGTGTACATCCACACTGTTTCCCAATCATGTGTACATCCACACTGTTTCCCAATCATGTGTATATCCACACTGTTTCCCAATCATGTGTACATCCACACTGTTTCCCAATCATGTGTACATCCACACTGTTTCCCAATCATGTGTACATCCACACTGTTTCCCATTCATGTGTACATCCACACTGTTTCCCAATCATGTGTATATCCACACTGTTTCCCAATCATGTTTACATCCACATTGTTTCCCAATCATGTGTACATCCACACTGTTTCCCATTCATGTGTACATCCACACTGTTTCCCAGTCATGTGTACATCCACACTGTTTCCCAGTCATGTATACATCCACACTGCTTCCCACTCATGTGTACATCCACACTTTTTCCCAATCATGTGTGCATCCACACTGTTTCCCAATCATGTGTCCATCCACACTGTTTCCCAATCATGTGTACATCCACAGTTTCCCAATCATGTGTACATCCACAGTGTTTCCCAATCATGTGTATGTCCGCACGGTTTCCCAATCACGTGTACATCCACACTGTTTCCCAATCATGTGTACATCCACACTGTTTGCAAATCATGTTTATATCCACAGTGTTTCCCAATCATGTGTATATCGACACTATTTCCCAATCATGTATACATCCAAACTGTTTCCCAATCATGTGTACATCCACACTATTTCCCAATCATGTATACATCCACACTGTTTCCCAATCATGTGTACATCCACACTGTTTCCCAATCATGTGTACATCCACACTGTTTGCAAATCATGTGTACATCCACACAGTTTCCCAATCATGTGTATATCCGCACTCTTTCCCAATCATGTGTACACCCACACTATTTCCCAATCATGTATACATCCACACTGTTTCCAAATCATGTGTACATCCACACTGTTTCCCAATCATTTGTATATCCACACTGTTTCCCAAACATGTGTACATCCACACTGTTTCCCACTCAGTGCACATCCACACTTTTTCCCACTCATGTGTACATCCACACTGTTTACCAGTCATGTGTATATCCACACTTCTTCCTAATCATGTGTATATCCGCACTCTTTCCCAATCATGTGTACATCCGCACTATTTCCCAATCATGGATACATCCACACTGTTTCCAAATCATGTGTACATCCACACTGTTTCCCAATCATGTGTACATCCACACTGTTTGCCAATTCATCTGCACATACACAGTTTCACAATCATGTGTATATCCACCCTGTTTCCCAATCATGTGTACATCCGCACTATTTCCCAATCATGGATACATCCACACTGTTTCCAAATCATGTGTACATCCACACTGTTTCCCAATCATGTGTACATCCACACTGTTTGCCAATTCATCTGCACATACACAGTTTCACAATCATGTGTACATCCACCCTGTTTCCCAATCATGTATACATCCACACTGTTTCCCATTCATGTGTACATCCACACTGTTTCCCAGTCATGTGTACATCCACACTGTTTCCCAGTCATGTGTACATCCACACTGCTTCCCACTCATGTGTACATCCACACTTTTTCCCAATCATGTGTGCATCCACACTGTTTCCCAATCATGTGTCCATCCACACTGTTTCCCAATCATGTGTACATCCACAGTTTCCCAATCATGTGTACATCCACACTGTTTCCCAATTATGTGTATATCCGCACGGTTTCCCAATCACGTGTACATCCACACTGTCTCCTAATCATGTGTCTATCCACATTATTTTCCAATCATGAGTACATCCACACAATTTTCCATTCATGAGCATATCCACACTGTTTCCCAATATTGTGTATATCCACACTGTTTCCAAATCATGTGTACATCCACACCATTTCCCAATCATGTGTGCTTCCACACTGTTTCCCAATCAAGTGTATATCCACACTGTATCCCAATTATTTGCATATCCACACTGTTTCTCACTCATGTGTATATCCACACTGTTTCCCATTCATGTGTACATCCACACTGTTTCCAAATCATGTGTACATCCACACTGTTTCCCACTCATGTGTGCTTCCACACTGTTTCCCAATCAAGTGTATATCCACACTGTATCCCAATCATATGTACATCTACACTATTTCCCAATCATGTGTACATCCACACTGTTTCCCAATCATGTGTACATCCACACTGTTTCCCATTCATGTGTACATCTACACGGTTTCCCAATCATTTGTATATCCTCACTGTTGCCCAATCATGTATATATCGGCACTGTTTCCCAATCATGTGTACATCCACAGTTTCCCAATCATGTGTACATCCACACTGTTTCCCAATCATGTATATATCGGCACTGTTTCCCAATCATGTGTATATCGACACTGTTTCTCAATTATGTGTATATCAGCACTGTTTCCCAATCATGTGTATATCTACACTGTTTCCCAATCATGTGTACATCCACAGTTTCCCAATCATGTGTATATCGATACTGTTTCTCAATTATGTGTATATCGGCACTGTTTCCCAATCATGTGTATATCTACACTGTTTCCCAATCATGTGTACATCCACAGTTTCCCAATCATGTGTATATCGACACTGTTTCTCAATTATGTGTATATCGGCACTGTTTCACAATCATGTGTATATCTACACTGTTTCCCACTCATGTGTGCTTCCACACTGTTTCTCAATCAAGTGTATATCAACACTGAATCCCAATTATTTGCATATCCACTCTGTTTCCCAATCATGTGTACATCCACACTGTTTCCCAATCATGTATTCATCCACACTGTTTCCCAATTATGTGTACATCCACACTATTTCCCACTCATGTGTACATCCACACGACTTCCCAATCATGTGTACATCCACACTGTTTCCCAATTATGTGTACATCCACACTATTTCCCACTCATGTGTATATCCACACTGTTTCCCACTCATGTGTATATCCACACGGTTTTCCAATTAATGTGTACATCCACACTATTTCCCAACCATGTGTACATTCACTCTGTTTCCCAATCATGTGTACATCCACACTATTTCCCAACTGTGTTTACATCCACACTGTTTCCCAATTATGTGTACATTCACACTGCTTCCCAATCTTGTGTCCATCCACACTGTTTCCCAATCACGTGTACATCCACAGTGTTTCCCAATCATGTGTACATCCACACTGTTTCCCAATCATGTATTCATCCACACTGTTTCCCAATTATGTGTACATCCACACTATTTCCCACTCATGTGTACATCCACACGACTTCCCAATCATGTGTATATCCACACTGTTTCCCAATTAATGTGTACATCCACACTATTTCCCAACCATGTGTACATTCACTCTGTTTCCCAATCATGTGTACATCCACACTATTTCCCACTCATGTGTATATCCACACTGTTTCCCACTCATGTGTATATCCACACGGTTTTCCAATTAATGTGTACATCCACACTATTTCCCAACCATGTGTACATTCACTCTGTTTCCCAATCATGTGTACATCCACACTATTTCCCAACTGTGTTTACATCCACACTGTTTCCCAATTATGTGTACATTCACACTGCTTCCCAATCTTGTGTCCATCCACACTGTTTCCCAATCACGTGTACATCCACACTGTTTCCCAATCATGTGTACATCCACACTGTTTCCCAATCATGTGTACATCCACTCTGTTTCCCACTCATGCGTATATCCACACTGTTTCCCAATCATGTGTGTATACAGACTGCTTCCCAATCATGTGGACATCCACACTGCTTCCCAATCATGTGTATAATCACTCTGTTTCCCAATCATGTGCACTTCCACACTGCTTCCCAATTATGCGGACATCCACACTTTTTCCCAATCATGTGTATATCCACAATGCTTCCCAATCATGTATACTTCCACACTCTTTCTCAATCCTGTATACATCCACACTGTTTCCCAATCATCTGTATATCCACACTGCTCCCTAATCATGTGTGTACCAACACTTTTTCCCAATTATGTGTACATTCACACTGCTTCCCAATCATGTGAACAACCACACTGTTTCCCAATCATGTGTACATCCACTCTATTTCCCAATCATGTGTATATCCACACTTTTTCCCAATTATGTGGACATCCACACTTTTTCCAAATTATGTGTGTATCCACATTGCTTCCCAATCATGTTTGCATCCACACTGTTTCTCAATCATGTGTACTTCCACGCTGTCTCACAATCATGTGTATATCCACACTGTTTCCAAATTACTTGTATATACACACTGTTTCCCAACCATGTGTACATTCACACTGCTTCCCAATCTTGTGAACATCCACAATGCTTCCCACTCATGTGTACATCCACACTGTTTCCCAATCATGTGTACATCCATACTGTTTCCCACTCATGTATACATCCACACTGATTCTCAATCGTGTACATCCACACTGTTTTCTAATTATGTGTATATCCGCACTGTTTCCCAATCATGTATCCATCCACACTGTTTCTCAATCGTGGACATCCACACTTTTTCCCAATCATGTGTATATACACACTTTTTCCCAATTATGTGTATATCCACACTGCTTCCCAATCTTGTGTCCATCCACACTGTTTCCCAATCATGTGTACATCAACTCTATTTCCCACTCAGTGTACATCCACACTTTTTCCCAATCATGTTTCCATCCTCACTGTTTCCCAATCATGTGTATATCCACACTGTTTCCCAGTCATGTGTACATCCGCACTGTTTCTCAATTGTGAACATCCACACTGTTTCCCACTCATGTGTACATCCACACTGTTTCCTAATTAATGTGTACATCCACACTGTTTCCCAATCATGTGTACATCCACACTATTTCCCAATCATGTGTACATCCACACTGTTTCTTAACCATGTCTACATCCACACTCTTTCCCAATCATGTGTATATCCACAATGCTTCCCAATCATGTATACATCCACACTGCTTTGGAATCATGTGTACATCCACACTGTTTCCCAACCATGTGTATATGCACCCTGTTTCCCAATCAGGTGTACATTCACACTGCTTCCCAATCTTGTATCCTTCTACACTGCTTCCCAACCATGTGTATATCCACACTTTTTCCCAATCATGTGTATATCCACAATGCTTCCCAATCATGTATACATCCACACTCTTTCTCAATCATGTGTCCATCCACACTATTTCCCAATCATGTGTATATCCACACTGTTTCGCAATGATGTGTATATCCACACTGTTTCCCAATCATCTGTACATCCACAGTTTCCCAATCATGTGTGCTTCCACAGTGTTTCCCAATCAAGTGTATATCCACAATGTATCCCAATTATTTGCATATCCACACTGTTTCCCAATCATGGTTATATCCACAGTTTCCCACTCATGTGTATATCCACACTGTTTCCCAATCATGGTTATATCCACAGTTTCCCACTCATGTGTATATCCACACTGTTTCCCAATCATGTGTACATCCACAATGTTTCCCAATTCTGTGTATATCCACACTGTTTCCCAATCATGTGTACATCCACAATGTTTCCCAATTCTGTGTATATCCACACTGTTTGCCAATCATCTGTACATCCACAATGTTTCCCAATCATGTGTATATCGACACTGTTTCTCAATCATGTGTGCATCTGCACGGTTTCCCGATCAAGTATATATCCACAATGTATCCCAATTATTTGCATGTCCACACTGTTTCCCAATCATGTGTACATCCACACTTTTTCCCATTCATGTGTACATCCACACTGTTTCCCAATCATGGGTATATCCACACTTTTTCCCATTCATGTGTACATCCACACTGTTTCCCACTCATGTGTACATCCACACTGTTTCCCAATCAGGTGTATATCCACACTGTTTCCCAATCAGGTGTATATCCACACTGTTTCCCAATCAGGTGTATATCCACACTGTTTCCCAATCAGGTGTATATCCACACTGTTTCCCAATCAGGTGTATATCCACACTGTTTCCCAATCATGTGTACATCCACACTGTTTCCCAATCAGGTGTATATCCACACTGTTTCCCAATCAGGTGTATATCCACACTGTTTCCCAATCATGTGTACATCCACACTGTTTCCCAATCAGGTGTATATCCACACTGTTTCCCACTCATGTGTATATCCACATTGTTTCCCAATCATGTGTATATCGACACTGTTTCCCAATCATGTGTGCATCTGCACGGTTTCCCGATCAAGTATATATCCACACTGTATCCCAATTGTTTGCATATCCATACTGTTTCCCAACCATGTGTATATCCACACTGTTTCCCAATCATGTGTGCTTCCACAGTGTTTCCCAATCAAGTGTATATCCACACTGTTTCCCGATCATGTGCATATCCACACTGTTTCCCAATCATGTGTATATCCACTCTGTTTCCCAATCATGTGTATTTCACACTATTTCCCATTCATGTGCAAATCCACACTGTTTCCCAATCATGTGTATATCCGCACTGTTTCCCGATCATGTGTATATCCATACTGTTTCCCAGTCATGTGTACATCCACACTGTTTCCCAATCATGTGTATATCCACACTGTTTCCCACTCATGTGTATATCCACACTGTTTCCCAATCATGTGTATATCCACACTGTTTCTCAATCATGTGTGCATCTGCACAGTTTCCCAATCAAGTATATATCCACACTGTATCCCAATTATTTGCATATCCACACTGTTTCCCAATCAGGTGTATATCCACACTTTTTCCCAATCATGTGTATATCCACTCTATTTCCCAATCATGTGTACATCCACACTGTTTCCCATTGCATGTGTATATCCACACTGTTTCCCGATCATGTGTACATCCGCACTGTTTCCCAATCAGGTGTATATCCACACTGTTTCCCAATCAGGTGTACATCCCCACTTTTTCCCAATCATGTGTATATCCACTCTATTTCCCAATCATGTGTACATCCACACTGTTTCCCATTGCATGTGTATATCCACACTGTTTCCCAATCATGTGTATATCCACTCTATTTCCCAATCATGTGTATATCCACACTGTTTCCCGATCATGTGTACATCCACACTGTTTCCCGATCATGTGTACATCCCCACTTTTTCCCAATCAGGTGTATATCCACACTGTTTCCCGATCATGTGTACATCCGCACTGTTTCCCAATCAGGTGTATATCCACACTGTTTCCCAATCATGTGTACATCCCCACTTTTTCCCAATCATGTGTATATCCACACTGTTTCCCGATCATGTGTACATCCACACTGTTTCCCAATCAGGTGTATATCCACACTGTTTCCCAATCATGTGTATATCCACTCTATTTCCCAATCATGTGTATATCCACACTGTTTCCCGATCATGTGTACATCCGCACTGTTTCCCAATCATGTGCATATCCACATTGTTTCCCAATCAAGTGTATATCCACACTGTTTCCCAATTATTGCATATCCACACTGTTTCCCAATCATGTGTACATCCACATTGTTTCCCAATCAGGTGTATATCCACACTGTTTCCCAATCAGGTGTATATCCACACTGTTTCCCAATCATGTGTATATCACACTGTATCCCAATTATTTGCATATCCACACAGTTTCCCACTCATGTGCACATCCACACTGTTTCCCAATCAGGTGTATATCCACACTGTTTCCCAATCATGTGTATAACCACTCTGTTTCCCAATCATGTGTACATTCTCGCTGTTTCACAATGCATGTGTATATCCCCACTGTTTCCCAATCATGTGTATATCACACTGTATCCCAATTATTTGCATATCCACACAGTTTCCCACTCATGTGTATATCCACACTGTTTCCCAATCATGTGTACATCTACACGGTTTCCCAATCATGTTTACATCCACACTGTTTCTCAAATAGTCGTACATCCACACTTTTTCCCAATCATGTGTACATCCACACTGTTTCCCATTCATGTGCACATCCACACTGTTTCCCACTCATGTGTGCTTCCACACTGTTTCCCAATCAAGTGTATATCCACACTGTATCCCAATTATTTGCATATCCACACTGTTTCCCAATCAAGTGTATATCTCGTTGGAACGGCGAAGGATGAGGGGTGACTTGATAGAGGTTTATAAGATGATCAGAGGAATAGATAGAGTAGACAGTCAGAAACTTTTTCCTCGGGTACAACAGAGTGTTACAAGGGGACATAAATTTAAGGTGAAGGGTGGAAGGTATAGGGGAGATGTCAGGGGTGGGTTCTTTACCCAGAGAGTGGTGGGGGCATGGAATGCGCTGCCCGTGGGAGTGGTAGAGTCAGAATCATTGGACACCTTTAAGCGGCATTTGGATAGGTACATGGATGGGTGCTTAATCTAGGTTAGAAGTTCGGCACAACATCATGGGCCGAAGGGCCTGTTCTGTGCTGTATTGTTCTATGTTCTGTGTTCTATGTTCACACTGTATCCCAATTATTTGCATATCCACACTGTTTCCCAATCATGGGTATATCCACAGTTTCCCACTCACGTGTATATCCACACTGTTTCCCAATCATGTGTACATCCACACTTTTTCCCAATTCATGTGTATATCTCCACTTTTTCCCAATCAATTGTACATCCACACTATTTCCCAATCGTGACTACATCCACACTGTTTCCCATTCATGTGTACATCCACACTGTTTTCCAATCATGTGTGCTTCCAGACTGTTTCCCAATGATGTGTATTTCCACACTGTTTCTCAATGATGTGTACATCCACACTGTTTCTCAATGATGTGTATATCCACACTGCTTCCCAGTCACGTGTATATCTACAGTTTCCCACTGATTACTCTATCTGCTATGTAGTGGCCAAATCACCCTGAAGCTGTTTTGTATCTTCCTCACACACACACACATTCCCACTTAGTCTTGTATCGTCTGCAAATTTGGAAATATTACACTTGGTCCCCAGAATGCTCAGGTATATTGTGAATGGCTGTGGCCCATGTACCACTCCTTGTGGATCAGTCAGCACTGTCTATTCCTCCTTCTGTTTTCTTTGTGTTTGCCAATCTTTCTTCTTTGCCAGTTTATCGCCCTCTTTCCCACGCACAATCACCTTTCTAACTAGTCTCCTCTGGGACACCTCAAAAAAAACCTTCTGAAAACTTCAATACACTACATCCATTGGCTTCTCTTTATTAGTTTTTTATGAAATCCATCCTGTGTCTGATCAGATCAGTTTTATCTCAGTATCCTTTTTCCACATCATCGAAAATAGATTCCACCATTTTCCTGACCAACAGTGTAAAGCTACAGTTCTCTGTTTGCTCTCTCTCTCCTTTCATAAATTGTGCGGTGATATTTGCTCTCTTCCAATCCACATGAGTAATTCCAGAATGTATAGACTTTTGGAAGATAATCACCAATATATCAAATATTTCTTTAGCCACCTCCTTCAATAGCCCAAGATATAGACTGTAGTCCTGGGGATTTATCAATTTCTAGTCCTATTTATTTCTCTCATACAACCTTCTTGTTCATGGTCATTTCCTTCAAATCCTCAATCTCCCAGCCACTTGGACCTCTAACTCTGGGAGATTTCTTGTATTGTCCTCAGTGGAAATAGACACTACATAATGATTTGGCTTCTCTGCCATTTCTCTATTCTCCATTATAAATCTTCCTGCCTCACTAAGTAAAGAAATTCATTTTTACCAAACTATTCTTATTTTTGTGTGCCTATTGAAGCCTTACAATCCATTCTGTGATTTGGTTTCTGTTAGACTGTATTCTGTTCTACCTTTCTGTATCAGTTCCTTTGTCCTTTTTCACTGTGCTCTTAAATACCTCCTGAGCTGAGATTTACTGCTCGTTCTTGCAACTTTATTGGCCTTCTCCTCCCTTTGTTAGCCATGAGTGACTGATCTTTATTAAGTTGTGGCATCAGGAGGGGATGTATAGTTGCTGTAAGCCATGTGATAATTCAATATCTATGTACAGTCAGGCCTTTTAATGTTGTTTCCTAATCCACCTCATGTCTTGATAGATTTTCTTCTCCAAATTTAACACTCTTGCTTCAGACTGAACTATCTCACCTGCAGACATAATGTAAAATTCTATCATATCGTGGTCAGTCATCTCTAAAAGTTCTTTTACAACAAGATCTTGAATTATCACTAAAAACCCATTTAGTTTATAAATGTGCTTCATGGGAGACAGTCTGCTGTTTCACCGAGTTGAGAAACAGGAGACTGGAAGAACTCAGCAAGGCAGGCAGTATCAGGAGATGAAGTCAATGCTTCGGGTGTAACCCTTCCTCAGGACGGGGGGTGGAAGTGGAGGGAGCTCCAGATAAAGGGCTGGGGTGGGGGAGGAAGTTGGGGTTGGGAGAGTAGTGGGGTGGGGAGGTAGGGACAGGTGAAGACAGGTAGAGGGTGTGGCCTGGTTGGTCAATGAGAGGAATGAATCTAGTAGGTGGCTGGGAGGAGTGGTAGTGGATGGGAGGGGATGGGAAGGGAGGTTATCTGAAATTGGAGAACTCAGCGCTGAGTCCTCTGGGCTGTCGGCTGCCCAGGCGGAAGGTGAGGTGTTGGAAGTTCCCCCAGTTTGTGGTCTGATTCACTGCAGCAAAGGAGGAGGCCCAGGGTGGACATGTTGGGGAGGGAGGTCAGGCTGGCGCCTACTGAATTGTGCACAAGGGGGGAATGTGATCAGACTGTGGGAAAGAAAAGAGTGCAGGGACTGAGACTGATTGGGATGTTAAAGTGTGGGGAATGAGGGAAGATTGGGATTCAGTTGGATGGGATATTGAAGGTAGTGGGAGAAAGGGTTAGACTGGATGGGATATTAAAGGGAGCAGGGAGTGAGGGAGAGAATGGGATTAGACTGGATGGGAATTAAAGGGAGCAGGGAGTGAGGGGGAGAGTGGGATTAGACTGGATGGGATATTAAAGGGTGCAGGAAGTGAGGGAGAGAATGGGATTAGACTGGATGGGATATTAAAGGGTGCAGGGAGTGAGGGGGAGATTGGGATTAGACTGGATGGGATATTAAAGGGAGCAGGGAGTGAGTGGGATTAGGCTGGGTGGAAGGAATCTCAGATTGCTCTTCCAATGTGTGGAATTAAGGATCAGGTAAAGGAGAGTGGAGATCTGTCAGAGTTATTTGTAGGCCACCAAGTAGTAATAGTAATGTGGGGCATCATACTCACCAGATTTGGGACTTTATACTCAGGTTGGGTAAACTAACTGAACACAAAACCTGGTGAGGTTGGGCTTCCAGAGTGTGTTAGAAGATGGTTTTCTGGAGCAGTTTATTGAAGAGCCATGGTAGTTTAGGTCCCATATGATATAATGAGAAAGGATGAATTACCAATTGTTAATTGTCAATTGGCATCTTGATGCTGCCCAGTGAGAAACTCACCACTCCACTTACAGAAAGGGGACAAGACCCAGTGAGATGATCTCGTAATGGAGACTGGCCTCACCTGATTCTGCCCCAACACATCTCACATCAATCAGACTCTGCCTTGAATCTTGTCCAGATGGGATTTGAACAAGACAGTGTCACCAAAAAAATCTAATGTGGGAAACTTCTCTGTTGCAAGAGGATTCAATGAACAGAAAGAAAGTGACAGAATCAAATTACAGTGACAGAGAGAGGGAGGGAAAGAGAGACTCAGCGAAGGTAGAGTAAGACAAGGCAAGATCAGAGAGAATGAGACACACCGAGAGAGAGAAAGATAGAGAGAGAGAGAGGGAAACTAAGATAGATAAGGACAGTGTTCAGGAGACCCATCGAGGGAGGCAGGAAATTAATAGGGATGGAAAGTAGAATGAAGGGAGAGGAAAAGAATGGAGAGGGTTAAGAGAGTCAGAGGAAGGTAGAAGGAAAACGTTTCGAAATGTGGAGAAGCACATATGGAACGAGAAAGTTACCGAGAAAACTATAGATGACAGTGTATAGGGGAAAAGAGACACATACATTGAGAGAAAGAAAGGGGTACAGAGATAGTGAGATGAATAAACAAACAGTGAAATGTGGACAGAAAGACACACACACAGACACTCGGTGTTTGATCTTGACAGCAGCTGCCTGTTGAATGCAGCCAAAGTTGGTGAGGACTTCCTTCCGATCCGGGTAAACAAACTTCTTCTTACGTTAATAACTGTAATCCTGACACAAACTGACAAGGTGACAGAAAGTGAATTTCACCGTGGGTGTGCAGCATTGCGATTTTCAATCTTGTTTCACAGTGAGCTTGGGCCCATCCCCAAGTGCCCTTGAGCAGGTGTAGGGACGCCACAGCAGTGTTAGCAAGGGAGTTATTTGGAGTGTGCAGTTCCGCAGTGTGTCAAGATGGTATATCTGGTTGTTCACTTCACTTGATTAGGTGACAACTGTTTCACACAGCTCCCAAGTTGCCAGGTGGGTTGGCTCTTGTTTTCAGCTCTGAAGAAGTGTGCCCTGACTGACTCTCCAATGTTCAACTCGGGCTCCCGCCATCCCTACAGCCATGGTCACCACCACTTCGCCCCCACCAGCGCCACTCACCTGCATTCTGCTGACACGCCCCCCACAGACCCCACTGTCACTATCCCCACCCCCCAGACCCCCCCCCACAGACCCCACTGTCACTATCCCCACACCCCAGAACCCCGAGGGGAACACTACCCCTGCTCATGCCTCCACCCCCATTCCCCCCACCATCACACCCACTCCAGGTACAGGTTCCGCCCCCACTCCCAGCTCTACACCCACACCAGATCCCAGCTCCCGGCCCTGCCGAGTTTTCACCATCCCCCCAGACCTCCCACTCACTGAGGACGAACGATCAGTCCTCAGCAAAGGACTCACCTTCATCCCCCTCCGTCCACGCATCAATGAATTAATACACGCCGTGACATCGAACAATTCTTCCGTCGCCTCCACCTCCGAGCTTACTTTCACAATCAGGACTCCCACCCACCTTCCGAGGACCCCTTCGCCCACCTCCAACACACTGCATCCACCTGGACACCCCGCGCTGGCCTATTACCTGCCCTCGACCTCTTCATTTCCAACTGCTGCCGGGACATTAACCGCCTCAACCTGTCGTTCCCCCTCCCCCACTCCAACCTCTCACCCTCACAACACGCAGCTCTCCAATCCCTCTGCTCCAATCCCGACCTCACCATTAAGCCAGCGGATAAAGGGGACGCAGTGGTAGTCTGGCGCACTGACCTCTACACCGCTGAAGCCAAACGCCAACTCGAGGACACCTCTTCCTACTGCCCCCTCGACCATGACCCCACCCCCCATCACCAAACCATCATCTCCCAGACACTGTCCTATCCCCCCTAGTCCAGGAACTCACCACATACGTTCGAGACACCACCCACGCCCTCCACCTCCTCCAAGACTTCCGTTTCCCCGGCCCCCAACACCTTATCTTCACCATGGATATCCAATCCCTCTACACCTCCATCCGCCATGACCAGGGCCTCCAAGCCCTCCGTTTTTTCCTCTCTAGACGTCCCCAACAGTACCCTTCCACTGACACACTCATTCGTTTGGCCGAACTGGTCCTCACCCTTGACAATTTCTCCTTTGAATCCTCCCACTTCCTCCAGACCAAAGGGGTAGCCATGGGCACACGTATGGGCCCCAGCTATGCCTGTCTCTTTGTTGACTATGTAGAACAGTTGATCTTCCGTAATTACACCGGCACCACTCCCCACCTCTTCCTCCGCTACATTGATGACTGCATTGGCGCCACCTCGTGCTCCCGCGAGGAGGTTGAGCAATTCATCAACTTCACCAACACATTCCACCCTGACCTTAAATTTACCTGGACCATCTCTGACACCTCGCTCCCCTTCCTGGACCTCTCCATCTCCATTAATGACGACCGACTTGACACTGACATTTTTTACAAACCCACCGACTCCCATAGCTACCTGGATTACACCTCTTACTACCCTATCTCTTGCAAAAATGCCATCCCGTATTCCCAATTTCTCCGCCTCCGCCGGATCTGCTCCCAGGAGGACCAGTTCCACCATAGAACACACCAGATGGCCTCCTTCTTTAGAGACCGCAATTTCCCTTCCCACCTGGTTAAAGATGCCCTCCAACGCATCTCGTCCACATCCCGCACCTCCATCCTCAGACCCCACCCCTCCAACCGTAACAAGGACAGAACGCCCCTGGTGCTCACCTTCCACCCTACAAACCTTCGCATAAACCAAATCATCCGCCGACATTTCCGCCACCTCCAAACAGACCCCACTACCAGGAATATATTTCCCTCCCCACCCCTTTCCGCCTTCCGCAAAGACCGTTCCCTCCACGACTACCTGGTCAGGTCCACGCACCCCTCTCACCCACCCTCCCATTCTGGCACTTACCCCTGCCACCACAGGAACTGTAAAACCTGTGCCCACACCTCCTCCCTCACCTCTATCCAAGGCCCTAAAGGAGCCTTCCACATCCATCAAAGTTTCACCTGCACATCCACTAATATAATTTATTGTATCCGTTGCTCCCGATGTGGTCTCCTCTACATTGGGGAGACTGGGCGCCTCCTAGCAGAGCGCTTTAGGGAACATCTCCGAGACACCCGCACCAATCAACCAAACCGCCCCGTGGCCCAACATTTCAACTCCCCCTCCCACTCTGCCGAGGACATGGAGATCCTGGGCCTCCTTCACCGCCGCTCCCTCACCACCAGACGCCTGGAGGAAGAACGTCTCATCTTCCGTCTTGGAACACTTCAACCCCAGGGCATCAATGTGGACTTCAACAGCTTCCTCATTTCCCCTTCCCCACCTCATCCTAGTTTCAAACTTCCAGCTCAGTAACTGTCTCCTTGACTTGTCCGGACTTGTCCGACCTGCCTATCTTCTTTTCCACCTATCCACTCCACCCTCTCCTCCTTGACCTATCACCTTCATCCCCTCCCCCACTCACTCATTGTACTCTATGCTACTCTCTCCCCACCCCCACCTTCCTCTAGCTTATCTCTCCACGCTTCAGGCTCACTGCCTTTATTCCTGATGAAGGACTTTTGCCCGAAACGTTGATTTCGCTGCTCGTTGGATGCTGCCTGAACTGCTGTGCTCTTCCAGCACCACTAATCCAGAATTTGGTTTTCAGCATCTGCAGTCATTGTTTTTACAATGCTTTAGCAGTCTTGTCAAAATCAAATTTGGTTTTCTGCCATTTCAGCTTGACTTTTTCGCCTTACCTCTGGCTTCAGTGGCTTGTTTTGCTATTGGAAGAGCAGTTGATGTGCAATGTGATGTTAGTCTTTGCACTGGCCTACTCTCCCGTCTTCAATCAGTGTTGCTGTACTTAGGCATGGCCTTCTACAGCTGCCTCAGCCTATCCATCTGACCGGGGACAGTGTGGAGATGACATCCGATTTTCCCAATTGTTTATGAAACAGTTGAATTGTTCATGAACTGAGGGTCAGTGGCACAATGAGCTCATCACAATGTTGGCAATGTCATAATGGCTGAGGCTTACTTTTAGACGTGAAAATCTCAGCAGTACTCAGCTCCCCGGTTCACCTCCCTGTAGTCTGAATGAGTGTGTAATTCCAATCCCCTAAGAATAAAGGCCAAAATTCCCAAAACAACATTAAGGAACCAGTTAGGTTTTTCCAACAATTGACAACAGATTCATGATCATCATTTGACTCTTAACTGTGGATTTTTATTGAATTCAAATTTTTACTATCTGCCATGGTGGGACTCAAACCCAGGTCTGCAGAACTCAGTCTCTGGAATAATACCACTGGGCCATCACAGTCCCCCATTCACAAGAACACCCAGATCCTTCTATACTACACTTCTTTCTCCAGACTTTCTCCTTTTAAATAACAGCCTGCCTTTTAATTTTTTGTGCCAAAGTGCATGACCTCACAATTTCCCAAATTAAAACTCCATCTGCCAAATCTTTTGCCTAATTACTCAACTTATCAATATTGCCTTTCAGATTCCTTGTGTTCTCATTACAACTTGCTGTCCCACCTATTTTTATGTCATTAGCAAATTTGGACACATTACACTCTGTCCCTTCCTCCAGGCTATTAATATACTGTAAATAGTAAATAATTCAGAATCAAGGACTGATCCTTGTGGCACTCCACTAGTTTCATCTTTCCAACCTGAAAACAGCCCATTAATCCTGACTCTCTGTCTTCTGCGTGTTAACCAACCCTCAGTACATGATAATGCATTACTCCCAGTAACACAGTTCCTATTTTGTATGTTGATTGTTTACATGGCATTTTATGGAATGCCTTCTGAAAACCATAATACACTACATCTACCTGTATCTCTTCATTCAACCTCTGCTTGTTCATCCTCAAAGAACGCTAACAGATTTCCCTTCACAAAACCATGTTGACCCTGATTGTGTCAAATGTTTCGAAATGTCCAGCTATTTCTTCCTTAATAGTGGACTCCAGCATTTCCCAATGGCAGATGTTAATCTAACTGGCTTATTTTTTGTTTGCTTTCTGTCTTCCTCCTTTCTTGAACCACATTAACGGTTTTGTAATCTGCTTGAATTCTCCCAGAATCCTGCAAATTGGGGAATGTTTTGCCCAATGCCTCCACTATCTCTGCAACCAGTCCCTTTAAAAGCCCAGGATGAAAACCATCAGATGAGGGCAAATTGTCTGCCATCAGCCCCAGAAGTTTGTCAAATATTTTGTCCCTCGAAATGATTTTGTTACAAGATCCTTCCACCTATCAGAAACTTGTTTATCTGTTACCTGTGGGACATTGTAGTCTCCTGCCCCAAGAAAACCAAAAATAAAATCAGCTCATCTGACATTACCCTGTTCCCCGTTTTCAATTCCCTGGTTATATCTTCCAAAGGTCCCACATTTTAACAGCTCCCTTTCTATTTATATTCTCTTATAAAGCTTTTATTTTCTTAAGTACAGCTTGTAGAAGCTCCGTTTGGTTTTACATTTCTTGTCAGTTTACTTTCAAATTGATTTTCTCCCACTTTTTTAGCTTTCTAGTCAGAGATTGGTGATTCCTAAAAGAATTGTAACCCTCTGGCCTACTGCTAGTTATTGTTGCCATTTTGTATGCCTCAGCATTTGGCTACCTTTGTTAACTGCATAGCAGGCCACTCAGCTATTGAGTCTGCTTGGCCACTTCATACGATCATGGCACCTTGCCAACAAGATGGCAGCAGAGTAGAACACTCCACCCAGAGCTCCTCTCCTTCACCTGTGCTTTTTCTTTTCTCTTTTCAACAGTACTGGAGCATGTGGGGAAGGGAGTCCCAGGATAGGGAGATGGGAAGGGAGTCCAAAGGCAGGGAGAGGGGAAGCAATCCAACTCACCTTCCAGCTGCCCAGGGACTCCCTTCCCCTCTCCCTAGGGAATACGGGCCTAGTTTGGCCGTTCTTCTCTTCATCCTTCTCATTGAGTCTGGCTTTTCGATGTCAGGCAGGGGGAGCAGAGAGCGGAAGAAGCAGAGCCTGCTGGGAAGGTAAATGATGGGTTTTTTTAAGTGGGTGAGATCTAAACCTGAGACCCGACAGCGTAGGGCCTCCCTTCCACCCACCTCCTCTAACCTTAATAAGAACATGTGGACTTGGTAAGTTTTTCAAATTTTTCCCCCCTCTTCCTTGTTTAGTCCTGTGTGGGCTTTTAGATTAGCAGGGTATGGATGATAAGGCAGTTGCATGTTCCTCCAGGAGAATGTGGCAGGTGAGAGACACGACACTTCTCCATTAGCCACATCTGCGGGAAGTGCACCCAGCTCCAGCTCCTCGAAAACAGTTAGGGGACTGGAGCTGGACAAACTGCAGATCATCCAGGAGGCTGAGGGGGAAATTGAGAGGATGTACAGGGAAGGTGGTCACTCCCCAGACACAGGATAACGACAGCTGGGTTTCTGTCAGGGGGAGGAAAGGGAACCGATGGGATCAGGGATTTCCTGTGGCCGTTCCCCTCAGCAATAAGTATAGCGTTTTGGATACTGCTGGTGGGGACAGCCTACAAGGGAAAACCATAGTTGTCAGGTCTCTGGCACTGAGGTTCAGAAGGGAAGGGGACAGAATAGAAAAACATGAGTGGTAGGGGACTCAATAGTTAGATGGATTGACAGGAGATTTTGTGGTCAGGAACAAGCAGGTATGTTGCCTCCCTGGTGCCAGGATCCAGGATGTCACCGATCGGGTTTACAGGATTCTGAAGGGGGAGGGTGAACACCCAGAAAACACGGTACATATTGGCACCAATGATATAGCCAGGAAAAGGATTGAGGATCCGAAAAGGGACTACAGAGAGCTAGGATGGAAGCTGAAGAGCAGGACAAGTTGAGTAGTGTTCTCAGGTTTGCTATCAGTGCAACGAGATAGTGAGGTGAGCAACAGGCAGCGAATGCAGCTTAACACGTGGCTGCGAGGCTGGTGAAGGAGGGAGGGCTTCAGGTACCTAGACTATTGGGATGCCTTCTGAGGAAGGTGGGATCTATACATGAAGGACGGATTGTACATGAACTGGAGGAGCACAAATATCCAGGGAGGGAGATTTGCTCATGTGGTTCAGGAGGGTTTAAACTAATTTGACGGGGGTGGGGGGCGGGGGGGGAGGGGGGGGGGGGGGAGCGGTGAGGGCACCAGAGCTACATATCTGTGAAGGGGCTAGTTGTAGATAGGCAGTGTCAGGATGTAGCCAATCTATCGGGAAGGTTATTCATGTGATGGAACAAGGAGATATGTTAAAGTGTGTCTGCTTTAACACAAGTAGTGTCCGAAATAAGAGTGATGAACTTACAGCATGGATCAGTACTTGGGGCTACGATGTTGTGGCTATAACGGAGACGTGGATTTCACAGAGGCAGGAATGGTTGCTTGACATTCCAGGATTTAGAACGCTTAGAATGAACAGGGAGGGTGGAAAAAGAGGAGGGGGTGCAGCATTGCTAAACAGAGAGTGCATCACAGCTACAGAAACAAAGGTTGTTGAGGAAGGTCTGTCTGCTGAGTCAGTTTGAGTGGAAGTTAGGAACAGCAAGGGAACAGCCACCCCATTGGGGATTTTCTACAGACCACCTAGTAGCGGTACAAGAGATTGAAGATCTCACAGGTCGGCAGATTCTGGAAAAATGCAAAAGTAGCAGGATGTTGTTGTGGGTGACTTCAACTTTCCCAATATTGACTGGAACCTCCTGAGTGCAGGTGGTTTGGATGGAGCCGTTTTTATCAGGTATATTCAGGAGGGTTTCCTTACTCAGTATGTAGACAGACCGATGAGGGGAGAGGCCATTTTGGATTTGGTGCTCGACAATTAGCCAGGACAGGTGTCAGATCTCGCGGTGGGAGATCACTTTGATGACAGTGATCATAACTGCCTCACATTTACCACAACCTTGGAGAGGGAAAGGAGCAGTTACCATGGCAAGATATTTAATTGGGGAAAAGGAAATTATGACGCTGTCAGACAGGGGTTGGAAAGTACAGACTGGGAGCAATTGTTCCACAGAAAGGGCACAGCAGACATGTGGATTCTATTTAAGGAGCAGTTATTGGGAGTGATGCACAAATTTGTTCCTCTGAGACAGGTAAGAAGGGGTAAGATTAAGCAACCTTGGATGACGAGAACAGAGGAGCTTCTCATCAAAAGGAAGAAGGCAGCTTACGTAAGGTGGAGGAAGGAAGGATCTAGAACAACTTTAAAGGGTTACAGGCTTGCTAGAAAGGAGCTCAGAAATGGACTGAGGAGAGCCAGGAGGGGGCATGAAAAAGGCCTGGCAGGAAGGATTAGGGAGAACCCAAAGGTGTTTCACTCACACGTGAGGAATAAGAGAATGATCAGGGAGAAGGTAGGGCCGATCAGGGAGAGCGGAGGGAACTTGTGCGTGAAGTCTGAGCAGATAGGGGAAGCACTAAGTGCAATTTTTTGCTTCAGTTTTCACCAAGGAAAGGGAACTTGTTGTGAATGAGAACTTTGAGCAGCTGAGATACAGGCTTGACCAGATCAAGATCGATGAAGTTGATGTGCTGGAAATTTTGGCAAACATTAAGATTGATCAGTCCCCAGGGCCAGACCAGATTTATCCTCAGCTGTTCCGGGAAGCGAGAAAGGAGGTTGCTAAGCCGCAGGAGAAGATCTTTGCCTCATCACTCTCCATGAGAGTCGTACCAGAGGATTGGAAGGAGGCGAATGTTCTCTCTTTTCAAAAAGGAGAATAGGGAAATCCCTGGCAATTACAGACCAGTCAGTGTTACCTTAAGACCATAAGACATAGGAGCAGAAGTAAGGCCATTCAGCCCATTGAGTCCACTCCGCCAATCATGGCTGATGGGCATTTCAACTCCACTTACCCGCATTCTCCCCGTAGCCCTTAATTCCTTGTGACATCAAGAATTTATCCATTTCTGCCTTGAAGACATTTAGCGTCCCGGCCTCCACTGCACTCTGCGGCAATGAATTCCACAGGCCCACCACTCTCTGGATGAAGAAATGTCTCTGCATTTCTGTTCTGAATTTACCCCCTCTAATTCTACGGCTGTGTCCACGGGTCCTAGTCTCCTCGTCTAACGGAAACAATTTCCTAGCATCCACCCTTTCCAAGCCATGTATTATCTTGTAAGTTTCTATTAGATCTCCCCTTAATCTTCTAAACTCCAATGAATACAATCCCAGGATCCTCAGCCATTCCTCATATGTTAGACCTACCATTCCAGGGATCATCCGTGTGAATCTCCGCTGGACACGTTCCAGTGCCAGTATGTCCTTCCTGAGGTGTGGGGACCAAAACTGGACACAGTACTCCAAATGGGGCCTAACCAGAGCTTTATAAAATCTCAGTAGCACAATGGTGCTTTTATATTCCAACCCTCTTGAGATAATTGACAACATTGCATTCACTTTCTTAATCACGGACTCAACCTGCATGTTTACCTTTAGAGAATCCTCGACTAGCACTCCCAGATCCCTCTGTACTTTGGCTTTACGAATTTTCTCACCGTTTAGAAAGTAGTCTGTGCTTGTATTCTTTTTTCCACAGTGCAAGACCTCGCATTTGCTCACATTGAATTCCATCAGCCATTTCCTGGACCACTCTCCCAAACTGTCTAGATCCTTCTGCAGCCTCCCCACTTCCTCAGTACTACCTGCCTGTCCACCTAACTTCGTATCATCTGCAAACTTCGCTAGAATGCCCCCAGTCCCTTCATCCAGATCATTAATATATACCGTGAACAGCTGCGGCCCCAACACTGAACCCTGCGGGACACCGCTTATCACTGGCTACCATTCCGAAAAAGAACCTTTTATCCCAACTCCCAGCCTTCTGTCAGACAGCCAATCCTCAATCCATCCCAGTAGCTCACCTCGAACACCATGGGCCCTCACCTTGCTCAGCAGCCTCCCGTGTGGCACCTTATCAAAGGCCTTTTGGAAGTCTAGGTAGACCACATCCACTGGGTTTCCCCGGTCTAACCTACTTGTCCCCTGTTCAAAGAGCTCCAACAGGTTTGTCAGGCATGACCTCCCCTTAGTAAATCCATGTTGACTTGTTCTAATCTGACTCTGTTCTTCCAAGAATTTAGAAACCTCATCCTTAATGATGGATTCTAGAATTTTACCAACCGAGGTTAGGCTAATTGGCCTATAATTTTCCATCTTTTCTCTTGATCCTTTCTTGAATAAGGGGGTTACAACAGCGATCTCCCAATCATCCGGGACTTTCCCTGACTCCAGTGACTTTTGAAAGATCTCAACCAACGCCTCCGCTATTTCCTCAGCCACCTCCCTCAGAACTCTAGGATGTAACCCATCGGGGCCAGGAGATTTATCAATTTTAAGACCTTTTAGCTTTTCTACCACTTTCTCTTTTGTAATGGCAACCATACTCAACTCAGCCCCCTGATTCTCTTTAATTGTTGGGATATTACTCATGTCTTCCACTGTGAAGACTGATGCAAAGTACTTGTTAAGTTCTCCTGTTATTTCCTTATCTCCCATCACTAGGCTTTCAGCATCAGTTTGAAGTGGCCCAATGTCTACTTTTGCCTGTCGTTTGTTTCTTATGTATTGAAAGAAACTTTTACTATCATTTCTAATATTACTAGCTAGCCTACCTTCATATTTGATCCTCTCCTTCCTTATTTCTCTCTTTGTTATCCTCTGTTTGTTTTTCTAGCCTTCCCAATCTTCTGATTTCCCAGTGCTCTTGGCCACTTTATAGGATCTCTCTTTTTCTTTGATAGATTTCCTGACTTCCTTTGTCAGCCATGGCTGTCTAATCCCTCCCTGGATAATCTTTCTTTTCTTGGGGATGAACCTCTGTACAGTGTCCTTAATTATACCCACAAACTCCTGCCATTTTTGCTCTACTGTCTTCCCCGCTAGCCTCTGCTTCCAGTCTATTTTTGTCAGTTCCTCTCTCATGTCCTCATAATTACCTTTATTTAACTGTAACACCATTACATCCGATTTTGCCTCTCTCTTTCAAACTGCAGACTGAACTCTACCATATTATGATCGCTGCTTCCTAAGTATTCCCTTACTTTAAGATTTTTTATAAAGTCTGGTTCATTTCATAGCACTAGGTCCAGAATAGCCTGTTCCCTTGTGGGCTCCATGACAAGCTGTTCCAAAAAGCCATCCTGTAAGCATTCCGTGAATTCCCTTTCTTTGGATCCACTGGCAACATTATTTACCCAGTCCACCTGCATATTGAAGTCTCCCGTGATCAATGTAACCTTGCCTTTCTGACATGCCTTCTCTATTTCCCGGTACATGTTGCGCCCCTGGTCCTGACCACTGTTAGGAGGTCTGTACACAACTCCAATTATGGTTTTTTTGCCTTTGTGGTTCCTCAATTCCACCCACACAGACTCCACATCATCCGACGCTATGTCATTCAGTGCCATAGATTTAATTTTGTTCTTAACTAACAAGGCAACCCCGCCCCCTCTGCCCACCTCCCTGTCTTTTTGATAAGTTGAAAACCCTTGGAGGTTTAACTGCCAGTCCTGACCCCCTTTTAACCACGTCTCTGTGATGCCTACCACATCATAATCATTCACCATGATCTGTGCCATTAGTTCCTTTGCTTTGTTACGAATGCTACGAGCATTCAGGTAAAGTGCCTTTATGCTAACTTTCTTATCATTAGAGATATTGGAAGTCATAAGATGTCCTAAGTTATCCTTCCTTTTTGCTGCATTCCCAGTCTGTCTCAAGTTTAAATCCACCTGCACATATGCTATCCTGCCGCTTATCTTTCCATTGAACTCCATACTCCCTGTCGCTTTCACTTTCCCTTCCCCCCAACTCAGAAGTTTAAAGTCCTACTGACCACCCTATTTATCCTCTTCGGTAGAACATTGGTACCTGATCGGTTCAGGTGGAGACCGTCCCAACAGTACAAATCCCCCCTGTTCCAAAACTGATGCCAATGCCCCATGAAGTGGAATCCCTCTTACGTCTGTGGTCAGCAAAGTTTTGGAAAGAATTCTGAGGGATAGGATTTATGACTATTAGGCAAAGGATATCATGATTAAAAGCAGTCCGCATGGCTTTGTGAAGGGCAGGCTCTGACTCACTAATCTTGACTGCCACAGGGCGGTAGGGTTGGTCTGGATGTCTCAGAGATGTTCTCTGAAAGAATCTGCAAGTTGGCGTCCTGTCTCCCCGATGTAGAGACCAGATTGGGTGCAACGGATACAGCAGATGACATTAGTGGAGGTACAGGTAAATTTCTGTCAGCAGTGGAAGGATCCTTTGGGACCTTGGACGGACGTTGGAGGGGGGAGATATGGGCGCAGGTTTTGCACTTCCTGCGGTGACAGGGGAAGGTGTCAGGAGGGAAGGGTGGGTTGGTTGGGGGGGCGTGGACCTAACAGGGAAGTTGCGGAGGGAATGTTCTCTCCGGAACACTGATAGGGGTGGGAGTGAAATATATCCCTGGTGGTGGGGTCTGTTTGGAGGGGGCAGAAATAGCGGAAGATGATGCGATGTATCTGGAGGTTGGTGAGGTGGAAGGTGATCCTTGGTGGAGTAGGAGGGGAGTTGAAGTGTCCTTGGTGGAGTTGAAGTGAAGCCCACCAACCTCCGGATACATCACATGATCGTCCGCCACTTCTGCCACGTACAGACAGACCCCACCACCAGGGATATATTTCCCTCCCCACCCCTATCAGCGTTCCAGAGAAAGCATTCCCTCCGCGACCCCCCTGTCAGGGCCACTCCCGGCAGCTCCCCCTGCCACCGCAGGAAGTGTAAAACAGGTGCCCACACCTCCCCCCTCACCTCTGTCCAAGGTCCCAAAGGATCCTTCCATATCCGACGGAGATTTACCTGTACCTCCACTAATGTCATCGACTGTGTCCGTTGCACCCGATGTAGAGGAGACCACATTGGGGAGACAGGACGCCAATTTGTGGATTGTTTCAGAGAGCATCTCTTGGATACCCGCACCAATCAAGCCCACCGCCCTGTGGCTGCACACTTCAACTCCCCCTCCCACTCCATGGACATGCAGGACCTGGGCCTCCTCCATCGCCAAACCCTAATGATGACTAATATTCTTTGCGGGTGGCACAGTGGTTAGCACTGTTGCCTCACAGCGCCAGAGATCCGGGTTCAATTCCTGCCTCAGGCGACTGACTGTGTGGAGTTTGCACGTTCTCCCCGTGTCTGCGTGGGTTTCCTCTGGGTGCTCCGGTTTCCTCCCACAGTCCAAAGATGTGCACGTCAGGTGAATTGGCCATGCTAAATTGCCCGTAGTGTTAGGCAAGGGGTAAATGTAGGGGTATGGGTGGTTGCGCTTCGGCGGGGCGATGTGGACTTGTTGGGCCGAAGGGCCTGTTTCCACACTGTAAGTAATCTAATCTAATCTAACCACCTAACGCCTGGAGGAAGAACACCTCATCGTCCATCTTGGGACCCTGCAACTACACAGGATCAATGTGGATTTCACCAGTTTCCTCATGTCCCCTCCCCCGACTTATCCCAGTCCCAAGTCTCCAACTCGACACCATCCTCATGATCTGTCCATCGTCTGTCCATCTATCTGCTCCATCCTCCTCTCCAATCACGTTCTCCCTCACTTCCATCCACATAGCGCTTTCCCCGCTACCTCCCTCCCAACCCCACCCCCTCCCATTTATCTCTCAGCCCCGACCCACAAGCCTCATTCCTGACGAAGGGCTTATGCCAGAAATGTTGATTCTCCTGCTCTTTGGATGCTGCCTGACCTGCTGTACTTTTCCAGCAACACACTCTGAACGCTTAATTTCTGCTGCACACTTGTGTGCATATTTTCTACCTTTCCCTGTCACTTTATCATTCTACATCCACCCTGTTCACGATCGTGCACCTCTGCTCTCTCATTTCTTTTTGGGTTTTTTAAAAAGCTTGCCTGCATTGGAACCACCGCCCTCCAGGGCCCTGCTTCCTGCATCATTAATCTCAATGATTTCCTTTTGCATTTCAAAGTAGGCCATTCAGCCATCGAGTCTGCTCCACCACTTAATATGACTATGGCTGATCAAACATTTCAATGTCTTTTACTCACCCCACCCTACCCTACAATCCTGTACGCTTTTGAAATCTCTGATATGCTCATTTCTCACATTTTTTAATCATCATTATTTGCTAGATTACAAAATCTACCCAATCTTGTCAATGATGACTAATATCCTTACTGTTGTCTGCATCTTGTTCTAATCTGTTACTATCCTTAACCACAAAACCATACAGGACAAAAGAGACCCTTCAGCCCATTGACTGCACCAACTGCTCTAAATCTACACTTCCCATCTCAACCACTCTCCCAGGCAGTGAATTCCCAACCTCTTCAGTAAATATCTGTACTGCCCCTATACTGTTCTATTTTTTAACCATTTTTCCTGGTACACTTTAGCCAAACCTGTCCTCACACTAAAGAAAAACAAACGCTGGAGGGGAGTTGAAGTGTCCTTGGTGGAGTTGAAGTGAAGCCCACCAACCTCCGGATACATCACATGATCATCCGCCACTTCTGCCACGTTCAGACAGACGCTGGTCTCAGGCCCGTGTTTCATTTTTATTCATTTGTGGGACATAGGCATCATTGGCTGGGCCCAGTATTTATTGCTCATCCCTAGTTGCCCCTTGAGCAGGTGGGGTGAACTGCCTTCTGGAACTGCTGTAGTCCATGTGCCCTGATGGAGGGAATTCCTAGATTTTGACCTAAAGAACAAAGAACATTACAGCATAGGAACAGGCCCTTCAGCCCTCCAAGCCTGTGCCAATCCAGATCCTCTATCTAAATCTGCCGCCTATTTTCTAAGGATCTGTATCCCTTTGCTCTGCCCATTCATGTATCTGTCTAGATACACCTTAACTGATGCTATCATTCCTGCCCCTACTATCTCCGCTGGCAACGTATTCCAAGTGCCCACCACCCTCTGCATAAAGAACTTTTTATGCATATCTCCCCTAAACTTTTCCCCTCCCACCTTGAACCTGTGACCTCTACTAATTGAGTCCCCCACTCTGGGACTTGAGGGTTACAAGGAAGTCAAGAAAGACCTAAAGAGAGAGCTCAGAAGAGCCAGGAGGGGACATGAGAAGTTGTTGGCGATAGGATCAGGGTTAACCCTAAGGCTTTCCATAGGTATGTCAGGAATAAAAGAATGACGAGAGTTAAATTAGGGCCAATCAAGGATAATAGTGGGAAGCTGTGTGTGGAGTCAGAGGAGATAGAGAAGCACTACATAAATATTTTTTGACAGTGTTCACTATAGAAAATGAAAATGTTGGCGAGGAAGATAGAGATACTTGCATCTAGACTAGAAGAGATTGAGGTTCACAAGGAAGAGGTATTAGAAATACTGCAGAGTGTGAAAATAGACAAGTCCCCTGGGCTGGATGGGATCTATCCTAGGAATCTTCAATCATCATTGTCTACAGGAATAGTGTCTGAGGACTGGAGGATAGCAAATGTGGTTCCCTTGTTCAAAAAGGGGAGTAGAGACAACCCTGGTAATTACAAACCAGTGAGTCTCACTTCAGTTGTTGGTAAAGTGTTGCAAAAGGTTATAAGAGATAGAATTTATAACCATCTAGAAAAGAATTATCTGATCAGGAACAGTCAGCACGGTTTTGTGAAGGGTGGGTCGTGCCTAACGAATCTTATTGAGTTTTTTGACAAAGTGACCAAACAGGTAGATGAGAGTAAACTGGTTGATGTGGTGTATATGGATTTCAGCAAGGCGTTCAATAAGGTTCTCCACAATAGGCTATTGTACAAAATGCGGAGGAATGGGATTGTGGGAGATATAGCAGTTTGGATCAGTAATTGGCTTGCTGAAAGAAAACAGAGGGTTGTAGTTGATGGAACATGTTCATCTTGGTGTCCAGTTACCAGTGGTGTACCGCAAGGGTCGGTGTTGGGTCCACTGCTGTACATCATTTTTATAAATGACCTAGATAAGGGCGTAGAAGGGTGGGTTAGTAAATTTGCGGACGACACTAAGGTCGGTGGAGTTGTGGATAGTGATGAAGGATGTAGTAGTTTGCAGAGAGACATAGATAGGATGCAGAGCTGGGCTGAGAGGTGGCAAATGGAGTTTAATGTGGACAAGTGTGAGGTGATACACTTTGGACGGAGTAATCAGGATGCAAAGTACTGGGCTAATGGTAAGATTCTTGGGAGCGCAGATGAGCAGAGAGATCTCGGTGTCCATGTACACAGATCCCTGAAAGTTGCCACTCAGATTAACAGGGTTGTTAAGAAGGCATACAGTGTTTTGGCCTTTATTAATTAATAGAGAGATTGAGTTCCGGAACCAGGAGGTTATGCTGCAGCTGTACAAAGCTCTGGTACAGCCACACTTGGAGTATTGTGTACAGTTCTGGTCACCGCATTATAAGAAGGATGTGGAAGCTTTGGAAAGGGTGGAGAGGAGATTTATTAGGATGTTGCCTGGTATGGAAGGAATGTCTTATGAGGAAAGGCTGAGGGCCTTGAGGCTGTTCTCGTTAGAGAGAAGAAGGTTGAGAGGTGACTTAATAGAGACATACAAGATAATCAGAGGGTTAGATAGGGTGGACAGTGAGAGCCTTTTTCCAAGTATGGTGACAGCGAGCACGAAGGGACACAACTTTAAAGTGAGGGGAGATAGGTATAAGACAGATGTCAGCGGTAGTTTCTTTACTCAGAGTAGTAAGGGTATGGAATGTTTTGCCCGCAACGGTAGTAGATTCGCCAAGTTTAAGTGCATTTAAGTCATAATTGGACAGGCAAATGGACGTACATGGAATAGTGTAGGTGGGACGGGCTTCAGATTAGTATGACAGGGCAGCGCAACATCAAGGGGCGAAGGGCCTGTACTGCACTGTAATGTTCTATGTTCTGGGAAAATGTTTCTTGCTATTCACCCTGTCTACACCCTTCATGATTTTGTAGTCCTCAATCAGGTCCCCCCTCAACCCCCTTCTTTCCAATGAAAATAATCCTAATCTACTCAACCTCTCTTCATAGCTAGCGCCCTCCATACCAGGCAACATCCTGGTGAGCCTCCTCTGCACCTTCTCCGAAGCATTCACATCCTTTTGGTAATGTGGCGACCAGAACTGTATGCAGTATTCCAAATGTGGCCGAACCAAAGTCCTATACAACTGTAACATGACCTGCCAACTCTTGTACTCAATACCCTGTCCAATGAAGGAAAGCATGCCATATGCTTTCCCAACCACTCTATTGACCTGTGTTACCACCTTCAGGGAACAATGGACATGAACACCCAGATCTCTCTGAACATCCCAGGGCTTTTCCATTTACTGTATAATTCACTCTGGAATTGGATCTTCCAAAATGCATCACCTCGCATTTGCCCAGACTGAACTCCATCTGCCACTTCTCCACCTAACTTTCCAATCTATCTATATTCTGATGTATTCTCTGACAGTCCCCTTCATATCTGCTACTCCACCATTCTTAGTGTCATCTGTAAACTTGCTAATCAGACCATCTACACCTTCCTCCAAATCATTTGTGTATACCACAAACAACAGTGATCCCAGCACGGATCTCTGTGGAACACCACTAGTCACAGGTCTCCATTTTGAGAAACCCCCTTCCGTAACTCTGACTCCTGTTGCCCAGCCAGTTCTCTATCCATTCAGCTAGAACACCCTGGACCCCATGCGACTTCACCTTCTCCATCAGCCTAGCATGGGGAACCTTATCAAACATCTTAGTGAAGTCCATGTATGTGACATCTACAGCCCCTCTCCCATCAATTAACTTTGTCACTTCCTCAAAGAATTCTATTAAGTTGGTAAGACATGTCCTTCCCAGCACAAACCCATGCTGCCTATTACTGATAAGCCCATTTTCTTCCAAATGTAAATAGGTCCTATCCCTCAGTATCTTCTCCAGCAGCTTCCTTACCACTGACGTCAGGCTCACCAGTCTGTACAAAGTTTGGAGAAGATTTGTAGCTCGGGTGCTTGTTGTTGTGGTTGTGTTCGCCGAGCTGGGAATTTGTGTTGCAGACATTTTGCCCCCTGTCTAGGTGACATCCTCAGGGCTTGGGAGCCTCAATCACAGATTCAATCAATAAGCACATCGACCTGGACCCAATATACCGGCCACTGCAGCAGACAGCTGGAACTGACAACCGGAAGCGGCAGAGACAAATCACTATAAATGCTGGAGGAAACAGCAGAGAAGCGCTTCACAAGAGGCTCAGATCTGTTGTAAGGCAGGAGGATTTAAAAAAAGAAAAAGTGTCCAACTTTACAGCTTCTTGTTGAGTGTTCCACCATGGACATGGTGGACAGACATGAGTCCTGTCGCCATGCCACTACTGCAACAAAAGTCACCATCTCACCTCCACCAATGCCCTCACCCTGGTGAGTGCACGCTGCAGCTAGTCCCATACTAGGCCCAAACCTGCCTCCATGAATGTGAGCTGGATGTGGACACTGGGGATCAACCCAAACTCCCCTCTGTCCAGCAGCCAGAAAGTTGGCACTCAGACCGCCTCATTGATGCAGAACCTGCCAGGAACCCAAACCTGCCTCCAAAGCTGCTGCCCTGAAGCAACACTGGGCCCACTCACCGCCAACACTGCAATCGAGCTCTTCAACAACAGGGACGTAAAATACAAGGGGAAAAAAGAAAACAAACAAAAACCATGAAAAAGTGGATGGAGTGCACAAGCCCTGGGCTCAGAAGCCTTACTCACCTGCAATATTACCAGAAGACCAGTCAGAACATTGTGGAAAGCACACACTGTTGGTACTGAGCGTCGGTGCTGGAGGGAGTGAATGTGCTGCCAATCGTGCGGTTGCTTTGTTTGAGATGCTGTCAAACTTCATGAGTGTTTGTTGGAGCTGCCTCCATTCAGGCAAGTTGGGAGTATTCCATCACACCCCTGACTTGTGCCTGGTAGATGGTGGACAGACCCACTGTGCACACGCTCGTTTCCCACATACTGACTCCCCACTGTGTATACACCTCTGTGCAGCCAAAGGCTCATACCATGGTGTACACACACACACAGACCTCACTGTACACACACACCTCACTGTTCACACACACCTCACTGTACACACATGCATTCACGCTACACTGTACATACACGCACTCACACCTCACTGTACACACACGTACTCACACCTCACGGTACACACACACCTCATTGCACACTCACGCACTCACACCTCACGGTACACACACACCTCATTGCACACTCACGCACTCACACCTCACGGTACACACACACCTCACTGCACACTCACGCACTCACACCTCACTGCGTACACATGCACTCATGGCTCCTGTACACACACACCTCACTGTACACACACGCCTCACTGTACACACACGTACTCACGCCTCCTGTACACACAAGCACTCACACCTCACTGCGTACACACGCACTCATGGCTCCTGTACACACACACCTCACTGTACACACACGCCTCACTGTACACACACGTACTCACGCCTCCTGTACACACACGCACTCACACCTCACTGCGTACACACGCACTCATGGCTCCTGTACACACACGCACTCACGTCTCCTGTACACACACCTCACTGTACACACACACACTCACACCTCACTGTACACACACACCTCACTGAACACACACACCTCACTGTACACACACCTCACTGTACACACACTCACACCTCACTGAACACACACACCTCACTGTACACACACTCACACCTCACTGAACACACACACCTCACTATACACACACACCTCACTGTACACACACCTCACTGTACACACACACACCTCACTGAACACACACCTCACTGTACACACACCTCACTGTACACACACACCTCACTGTACACACACCTCACTGTACACACACACACCTCACTGTACACACACACCTCACTGTACACACACACCTCACTGTACACACACACCTCACTGAACACACACACCTCACTGAACACTCACACCTCACTGAACACTCACACCTCACTGTACACACACCTCACTGTACACACACCTCACTGTACACACACTCACACCTCACTGAACACACACACCTCACTGTACACACACACCTCACTGAACACACACACCTCACTGTACACACACACCTCACTGAACACACACACCTCACTGTACACACACCTCACTGTACACACACACCTCACTGAACGCACACACCTCACTGAACGCACACAACTCACTGTACACACACACACCTCACTGAACACACACACCTCACTGAACACACACACCTCACTGTACACACACATCTCACTGAACACACACCTCACTGTACACACACACCTCACTGAACACACACACCTCACTGTACACACACACCTCACTGAACACACACACCTCACTGAACACACACTCACACCTCACTGAACACACACACCTCACTGTTCACATACACACTCACACTTCACTGTACACACACACACGCACTCACGCTTCCTGTACACAACCACTCACACCTCACTCTACACACACACTCACGCCTCACTGTACACACACACCTCACTGTACACACACACACCTCACTGTACACACACCTCACTGTACACACACTCACACCTCACTGAACACACACACCTCACTGAACACACACACCTCACTGTACACACACACCTCACTGAACACACACACCTCACTGTACACACACCTCACTGTACACACACACCTCACTGAACACACACACCTCACTGTACACACACACACCTCACTGAACACACACACCTCACTGAACACACACACCTCACTGTACACACACACCTCACTGAACACACACACCTCACTGAACACACACACCTCACTGTACACACACACCTCACTGAACACACACACCTCACTGTACACACACACCTCACTGAACACACACACCTCACTGTACACACACACACCTCACTGAACACACACACCTCACTGTTCACATACACACTCACACTTCACTGTACACACACACACGCACTCACGCTTCCTGTACACAACCACTCACACCTCACTCTACACACACACTCACGCCTCACTGTACACACACACCTCACTGTACACACATGCACACACACCTGACTGTACACACACACTCACACCTCCTGTAACACACACCTGACTGTACACACACACCTGACTGTACACACGCGCACTCACACCTCACTGTACACACACGCACTCACACCTCCTGTACACACACACGCACTCACGCTTCCTGTACACACAACCACTCACACCTCACTCTACACACACACACCTCACTTTACACACGCACTCACACCTCCTGTACACACACACCTCACTGTACACACACGCACTCACGCCTCACTGTACACACACACCTCATTGTACACACAACTCACTGTTCACATACACACTCACACCTCACTGTACACACACACGCACTCACGCTTCCTGTACACACAACCACTCACACCTCACTCTACACACACACTCACGCCTCACTGTACACACACACCTCACTGTACACACGCACTCACACCTCCTGTACACACACACCTGACTGTACACACACGCACTCACACCTCACTGTACACACACACACTCACACCTCCTGTACACACACACGCACTCACGCTTCCTGTACACAGAACCACTCACACTTCACTCTACACACACACTCACGCCTCACTGTACACACACACCTCACTGTACACACATGCACTCACACCTCACTGTACACACGCACTCACACCTCCTGTACACACACACCTGACTGTACACACACGCACTCACACCTCCTGTACACACACACGCACTCACACTTCCTGTACACACCACTCACACCTCACTCTTCACACACACTCACGCCTCACTGTACACACACACCTCACTGTACACACACGCACTCACACCTCACTGTACACACACGCACTCACACCTCCTGTACACACACGCACTCACTGTACACACGCACTCACACTTCACTGTACACACACGCACTCACACCTCCTGTACACACACACCTCACTGTACACACACACCTGACTGTACACACACGCACTCACACCTCACTGTACACACACACCTCTCTCCTCACTGTACACACACGCACTCACACCTCACTGTACACACACCTCACTGTACACACACACACCTCACTGTACACACACGCACTCACGCCTCCGTTACACACACGCACTCACACCTCACTGAACACACACCTCACAGTACACACACGCACTCACACCTCCTGTGCACACACACCTCACTGTACACACACACACACTCACACCTCACTGTACACACACACACACTCACGCCTCCTGCACACACATGCACATCTCACTGTACACTCACACCACACTGTACACACACGCACTCACAACTCCTGTGCACACACACACTCACACCTCACTGTACACACATGCACTCACACCTCACTGTAAACACACACGCACTCATGCCTCACTGTACGCACACCTCACTGAACACTCACTCCTTACTGTACACACACGCACTCACACCTGTGCACACACACTTCATTGTACACACACCCTCAAGCCTCACTGTACACACATGCACTCACGCCTCCTGTACACACATGCACTCACAGTACACACCCGCACTCACACCTCACTGTACACTCACATACTCATGTCTCACTGCACACACACTCACACCTCATTGTACACACACGCGCCTCACTGTACACACATACACACACGCACGTTTCACTGTATACCAGCGCCTCACTGTACACATACGCACTCACGTCTCACTGTACACACATACGCACTCACACATGCCTCACTGTACGCACACACGCACTCACACACGCCTCACTGTACACACACACGCACTTACACATGCCTCACTGTACACAGACAAGCACTCAGGCCTCACTGTACACACACACACCTCACTGTACACACACTCACGCCTCACTGTACACACACTCACGCCTCACTGTACACACACAAGCACTCACGTCTCACTGTACACACGCTCCTTACTGTACACACACGCACTCACGCCTCACTGTACACACACATGCACTCAAGCCTCATTGTACACACACACACGCACTTACACATGCCTCACTGTACACACACACCTCACTGTACACACACTCACGCCTCACTGTACGCACACACATGCCTCACTGTACACACACTCACGCCTCACTGTACGCACACACATGCCTCACTGTACACACACATGCGCTCAAGCCTCATTGTACACACACACACGCACTTACACATGCCTCACTGTACACACACACACCTCACTGTACACACACTCACGCCTCACTGTACACACACAAGCACTCACACATGCCTCACTGTACACACACTCACGTCTCACTGTACACATACACGCACTCACACATGCCTCACTGTACACACACTCACGCCTCACTGTACACACACAAGCACTCATGCCTCACAGTACACACACACCTCACAGTACACAAGCAAGCACTCACGCCTCACTGTACAATACAAACACGCCTCACTGTACACACATGCACTCACACTTCAGTGTACACACACATGCCTCACTGTACACCCACCCACACACTCACGCCTCACTGTACACACACACGCACTCACACATGCCTCACTGTGTACACACGCACACCTCACTGCACACACACACGCACTCACACATGCCTCACTGCACACACACACACGCACTCACACATGCCTCACTGTACACACACGCACTCACGCCTCACTGTACACACACGCCTCACTGTACACACATTCACTCACACCTCACTGTACACCCACACACATTCACACCTCACTTTACAGCCACACACACTCACGCCTCACTGTACACACACACGCACTCACACATGCCTCACTGTGTACACACGCACACCTCACTGCACACACACACGCACTCACACATGCCTCACTGCACACACACACACGCACTCACACATGCCTCACTGTACACACACGCACTCACGCCTCACTGTACACACACGCCTCACTGTACACTCATTCACTCACACCTCACTGTACACCCACACACATTCACACCTCACTTTACAGCCACACACACACATGCCTCACTGTACACACATGCACTCACACCTCACTGAACACACACACGCACTCACACATGCCTCAGTGTACACCCACACACATACTCATGCCTCACTGTACACACACACTCACGCCTCACTGTGTACACACACATCTCACTGTACACACATGCCTCACTGTACTCACATGCACTCACACCTCACTGTACACACACACACACACACTCACACATGCCTCACTGTACACACACAAGCACTCAGGCCTCACTGTACACACACACCTCACTGTACACACACGTACTCACGCCTCACTGTACACACACACTCACTGTACACACACACACTCACGCCTCACTGTACACACACACTCACTGTACACACACCTCACTGTACACACACGCACTCACGCCTCACTGTACACACACCTCACTGTACACACACGCACTCACGCCTCACTGTACACACACCTCACTGTACACACACGCACTCACGCCTCACTGTACACACACACTCACTGTACACACACCTCACTGTACACATGCACTCACGCCTCACTGTACACACACGCACTCACGCCTCACTGTACACACACCTCACTGTACACACACGCACTCACGCCTCACTGTACACACACCTTACTGTACACACACGCACTCACGCCTCACTGTACACACACCTCACTGTACACACACGCACTCACACCTCACTGTACACACACACACTCACGCCTCACTGTACACACACCCCCTCACGCCTCACTGTACACACACCTCACTGTACACACATGCACTCACGCCTCACTGTACACACACACCCTCACGCCTCACTGTACACACACCCCCTCACGCCTCACTGTACACATACACCTCACTGTACACACATGCACTCATGCCTCACTGTACACACACACCTCACTGTACAGACACACACGCACTAACGCCTCACTTTATACACATACGCATTCACACATGCCTCACTGTTCATACACACACTCACACATGCCTCACTATACACCCACTCACACCTCACTGTACACACACAAGCACGCACGCCTCACTGTACACAGACAAGCACTCACGCCTCACTGTACACACACACCTCACTGTACACCCACACACACCTCACTGTACACCCACACACACCTCACTGTACACCCACACACACACACACTCACACCTCACTGTACAGACACGCACTCACGCCTCACTGTACACACATACACACACTCACACACTATATACACACGCATTCATGCCTCACTGTACACAAACATGCTCTCACACCTCACTGTACTCATGCGCACACACAATGGCTCATATCTCACGGTGTGCACACGCACACACTCATTCCTCATTGTGTGCACATGCACACGTACACACACACACTGTCCACACGTGCAAGGTGCTACACAAAGCACAATCCATTTTAATTGCATTTCACTTTCAGTATAAAATTCCATTTCAGTCATTGATTTGTTAAGGAGATGGACATCTGTACAGTTAAAAGATTCAGTGTCCATAAGCTCAAGAACACATCAACAAATTCTTTCAAGTGTTTTAAAAATAAAAATCACCCAAATGCTGGATTTGTAAAGAAATTTGTTTATCTTCCTGATTAGATCATGGTTTAACTGTCCTATACCTCTGCAATCCACTCACCTAATTTAACCCACTATCACCCTGGGCAAATACATGCCCAACATCTTGTATAGCACAGGAAGTAATTCACTAAAAATCATACATCCCTTCCAATGCATTCCCCCCCCCCCCAACCCAACCTGGTCTGAATGAAGAGAATTTGCTCCAACAGTCTGACAGTGAGAGGACAGGGATGTGAAGTTGGTGACAGTGCAGTGAGTGACAGAGAGGGCGACTTGTGTAGAGTCAGAGGGAGGGAGAAGGAAGACGATGGGAGGGAGTGGAATAGAAACAGTCATTTTTTTAAAATACAAGGAGCAAATTCTCGACATCTAAAGTAGAAACAAGTAAAACCCTGAGGCCTAACCAATGTCACATCATGACTGTTTAAAATGTGCAGAAAACATTAGCAATGTCACATCAGTAGTACAAAGACTGCTTTCACACAGTTAGCCTTGCCCTCCTCTCTCTCAAACACTCCTTTATCCTCTGGGACTGACAGCAGGGGCACTGTGACAACCACTGCCCCCTCCCCCACATTCACTCCGCCCCATTTAATAGGTAACCTTTGACCTGCTGAGACAGCCCCTGCTTTGTGTCTCAGACAGGGGTCCGATTGTCCACTTCCGTGCGGACACAGGGCTGCGGGCACCTCACTCAGAATTGCTTCTCCTCAGGGAGGCTTCCAATCAGCAGCTCCTTGTTTCCAAAGTCCCAGTATGCAGTCATGTGAAAGCTCATGTTTGACAAAACCACCAAATACTCCAGGAACGAAAAGGCTGTGTAAACTGCAAAGAGAGGCACAACATCAGGGGTCAGCTCATACAGGGACACCGCTTGAGAGACAGGATTCTCACTGCTTTCCTGCACACAACAGGATCCCAGTGTGGAACTGTACAAAGAGAGGAGAAGCATTAACGTGTACACTGGTAGGTGGTGGGCAAGGGGAGAGAGAGCACAAGAGAGAGGGGTAGCTTCTGTCCCCACCCTGACCATCAGTGATGGAGACATCACGGCAATGTCAGTGGATGAGGAATTCTGAGTCTTTGGGGACATGGATTGGGATCCCACCATTACAGTTGGAGAAATTTCCATCAACAAAAGCAAAGGGGACCATGGCAACTATCACCAATTAGGCAAAAGTGAGGACAGCAGATGCTGGAGATTAGAGTCAAGAGTGTGGTGCTGGAAAAGCACAGCAGGTCAGGCAGCATCCGAGGAGCAGGAGAATTAACGTTTCCTAATGAAGGGCTTTTGCCCGAAATGAGTCATAGATATGTGCAACACAGAAACAGACCCTTCAATCCAACCCGTCCATGCTGACCAGATGTCCTAACCTAATCTAGTCCCACCTGCCAGCACCCAGCCCAGATCCCTCTAAACCCTTCCTATTCATATTCCCATCCAGATGCCTTTTAAATGCTGTAATTGTACCAGCCTCCACCACTTCCTCTGGCAGCTCATTCCATACATGTGCCACCCTTGTGTAAAAGATTTTCCCTTATGTCCCTTTTATATCTTTCCCCTCTCACCCTAAACCTATGCCCTCTAGTTCTGGACCCCCCTACCCCAGGAAAGAGACTTTGCCTATTTATCCTATCCATGTCCCTCATGATTTTATAAACCTCGATAAGGTCACCCTGCAGCCTCCGACGCTCCAGGGAAAACAGCCCCAGCCTGTTCAGCCTCTCCCTGTAGCTCAAATCCTCCAACCCTGGCAACATCCTTGTAAATCTTTTCTGAACCCTTTCAAGTTTCACAACATTTTTCCGATAGGAAGGAGACCAGAATTGCACACATTATTCCAACAGTGGCCTAACCAATGTCCTGTACAGCCGCAACATGACCTCCCAACTCCAGTACTCAATACTCTGACCAATAAAGGAAAGCATAACAAACGCCTTTTTCACTATCCTATCTACCTGCGACTCCACTTTCAAGGAGCTATGAACCTGCACTCCAAGGTCTCTTTGTTCAGCAACACTCCCTAGGACCTTACCATTAAGTGTATAAGTCCTGCTAAGATTTGTCTTTACAAAATGCAGTACCTCACGTTTATCTGAATTAAACTCCAACTGCTATGCCTCAGCCCATTGGCCCATCTGGTCCAGAACCTGTTGTAATCTGAGGTAACCCTCTTTGCTGTCCACTACACCTCCAATTTTGGAGTCAGCTTAAATAAACTCAATTATCTGGCCTACAACAGCCAACCAATGAATTCCATGGATTCCCCACTCTCTGGCTAAAGACGTTTCCCCTTATCTCCATTCTAAAAGGTCTTCCCTTTACCTGAAGGCTGTGCCCTCAGGCCCTAGTCTCTCCTATCAATGGAAACATCTTCCCAACATCCATTCTGTCCAGGCCATTCAGTATTCTGTGTATTTCAATTAGATCTCCCACATCCTTCTAAACTCCATCAACTATAAACCCAGAGTCATCAAGCATTCCTCATATGTTATGCTATTCTTTCTCGTGAAATTTCTCTGAACACGCTCCAGGGCCAGTACACCCTTCCTGAGATATGGGGCCCAAAACTACACACAATACTCCAAATGTGGCCCGACCAGAGCCTTATGGAGCCTCAGAAGTACATCCCTGCTTTTATATTCAAGTCCTCTCAAAATAAAAGCCAACATTGCATTTGCCTCCCTAACTACTGACTCAGAGTTGAGAGTCTGGTGCTGGAAAAGCACAGCAGGTCAGGCAGCATCTGAGAAG
Source organism: Chiloscyllium punctatum (assembly GCF_047496795.1). Classification (NCBI taxonomy): domain Eukaryota; kingdom Metazoa; phylum Chordata; class Chondrichthyes; order Orectolobiformes; family Hemiscylliidae; genus Chiloscyllium; species Chiloscyllium punctatum. Next base: position 28,619 of record NW_027310249.1, on the reverse strand, counting down.
CAGGAAAATCAACGTATTGGGCAAGAGCCCTTCATCAGGAAAGTGGAGGGGGAAGGGGGCTCAGAGATAAACAAGGTGGGGTAAGGTAGCTGGCACGTTGATAGTTAACTGAAGCTGGGGCTGATTGTGATAGGTCAGAGCAGAGGGGCGAATAGGTGGGAAGGAAGATGGAGAGGTAGGACAGTTGAAGAGGACGGTGCCAAGTTGGAGGGCTGGATCTGGGATGAGGTGGGGGGGAGGGGAGATTTGAAAAGTAGTGAAGTCGACGTTGATGCCGTGTGGTTGGAAGGTCCCTATGTGGAAGATGAGGGTGGCTTGGATTTGGCAATGGAGGAAGCCCAGGACTTGCATGTCAATGAGCGAGTGGGAATGAGAGTTGAAGTGGTCAGCCACAGGGCACACTCCCAGACATTACTATCACCATCCCAGGATATGCCCTGTCTCACCAGCAGGACAGACCCAGCAAAGGTGGTGGCACAGTGAGATACTGTTGGAAGGGGGTTACCATTGGAGTTCTTAACATTGTCACTATGAACTCTCATAGCAGTGGGTCCAACATGGACAAGGAAACCTCCTGCTGATTACCATGTACTGTCCTCCTGTGGCTAATCTGTCAATAAAACCTGGAGGAAGCATTGAGGGTGAAAAGGTGCAAAATGTAGCAGGGTGGAGAATTTCAACGTCCTCCAGCAGGACAGATGGGCAGTACCAGGACAGATGGGCAGTACCAGGACAGATGGGCAGTACCAGGATTGATGGACAGTACCAGGACAGATGGGCAGTACCAGGACTGATGGACAGTACCAGGACAGATGGGCAGTACCAGGATTGATGGACAGTACCAGGACAGATGGGTAGTACCAGGACAGATGGGCAGTACCAGGATTGATGGGCAGTACCAGGATTGATGGGCAGTACCAGGACGGATGGGCAGTACCAGGATTGATGGGCAATACCAGGATTGATGGACAGTACCAGGATTGATGGGCAGTACCAGGACGGATGGGTAGTACCAGGATTGATGGGCAGTACCAGGACGGATGGGCAGTACCAGGACGGATGGGCAGTACCAGGACAGATGGGCAGTACCAGGATTGATGGACAGTACCAGGATTGATGGGCAGTACCAGGATTGATGGACAGTACCAGGACGGATGGGCAGTACCAGGACAGATGGGCAGTACCAGGATTGATGGACAGTACCAGGACGGATGGGCAGTACCAGGATTGATGGACAGTACCAGGATTGATGGGCAGTACCAGGATTGATGGACAGTACCAGGACAGATGGGCAGTACCAGGATTGATGGACAGTACCAGGACGGATGGGCAGTACCAGGACGGATGGGCAGTACCAGGATTGATGGGCAGTACCAGGATTGATGGACAGTACCAGGATTGATGGACAGTACGAGGATTGATGGGCAGTACCAGGATTGATGGGCAGTACCAGGACGGATGGGCAGTACCAGGACGGATGGGCAGTACCAGGACAGATGGGCACTACCAGGACTGATGGACAGTACCAGGACGGATGGGCAGTACCAGGACGGATGGGCAGTACCAGGACGGATGGGCAGTACTAGGACTGATGGGTAGTACCAGGACGGATGGGTAGTACCAGGACAGATGGGCAGGACCAGGATTGATGGGTAGTACCAGGACAGATGGGCAGTACCAGGATTGATGGACAGTACCAGGACGGATGGGTAGTACCAGGACAGATGGGTAGTACCAGGATTGATGGGCAGTACCAGGATTGATGGGCAGTACCAGGACAGATGGGCAGTACCAGGATTGATGGGCAGTACCAGGATTGATGGACAGTACCAGGACTGATGGGCAGTACCAGGATTGATGGGTAGTACCAGGACAGATGGGCAGTACCAGGATTGATGGACAGTACCAGGATTGATGGACAGTACCAGGATTGATGGACAGTACCAGGACGGATGGGTAGTACCAGGACAGATGGGCAGTACCAGGATTGATGGGCAGTACCAGGATTGATGGACAGTACCAGGATTGATGGGTAGTACCAGGATTGATGGACAGTACCAGGACGGATGGGTAGTACCAGGACAGATAGGCAGTACCAGGACAGATGGGCAGTACCAGGATTGATGGGCAGTACCAGGACGGATGGGCAGTACCAGGACGGATGGGCAGTACCAGGATTGATGGGCAGTACCAGGATTGATGGACAGTACCAGGACGGATGGACAGTACCAGGATTGATGGACAGTACCAGGACGGATGGGCAGTACCAGGATTGATGGGCAGTACCAGGATTGATGGACAGTACCAGGATTGATGGACAGTACCAGGACAGATGGGCAGTACCAGGATTGATGGGCAGTACCAGGACGGATGGACAGTACCAGGATTGATGGACAGTACCAGGACGGATGGGCAGTACCAGGATTGATGGGCAGTACCAGGATTGATGGGCAGTACCAGGACGGATGGACAGTACCAGGACGGATGGACAGTACCAGGACGGATGGGCAGTACCAGGACGGATGGGCAGTACCAGGATTGATGGGCAGTACCAGGACGGATGGACAGTACCAGGATTGATGGGCAGTTCCAGGACGGATGGGCAGTACCAGGATTGATGGACAGTACCAGGACAGATGGGCAGTACCAGGATTGATGGGCAGTACCAGGATTGATGGGCAGTACCAGGACAGATGGGTAGTACCAGGATTGATGGACAGTACCAGGATTGATGGACAGTACCAGGATTGATGGGCAGTACCAGGATTGATGGGCAGTACCAGGACGGATGGGCAGTACCAGGATTGATGGACAGTACCAGGATTGCTGGACAGTACCAGGATTGATGGGCAGTACCAGGACGGATGGGTAGTACCAGGATTGATGGGCAGTACCAGGACGGATGGGCAGTACCAGGATTGATGGACAGTACCAGGATTGATGGACAGTACCAGGACAGATGGGCAGTACCAGGATTGATGGACAGTACCAGGATTGATGGGCAGTACCAGGATTGATGGACAGTACCAGGATTGATGGGCTGTACCAGGACGGATGGGCAGTACCAGGATTGATGGGTAGAACCAGGACGGATGGGCAGTACCAGGATTGATGGAAAGTACCAGGACGGATGGGCAGTACCAGGATTGATGGGTAGTACCAGGACGGATGGGCAGTACCAGGACTGATGGGTAGTACCAGGACGGATGGGTAGTACCAGGACAGATGGGCAGTACCAGGACAGATGGGCAGTACCAGGACGGATGGACAGTACCAGGATTGATGGACAGTACCAGGACGGATGGGCAGTACCAGGATTGATGGACAGTACCAGGATTGATGGACAGTACCAGGACAGATGGGCAGTACCAGGATTGATGGGCAGTACCAGGATTGATGGGCAGTACCAGGACGGATGGACAGTACCAGGATTGATGGACAGTACCAGGACGGATGGGCAGTACCAGGACGGATGGGCAGTACCAGGACGGATGGGCAGTACTAGGACTGATGGGTAGTACCAGGACGGATGGGCAGTACCAGGATTGATGGGCAGTACCAGGATTGATGGACAGTACCAGGACGGATGGACAGTACCAGGATTGATGGACAATACCAGGACGGATGGGCAGTACCAGGATTGATGGGCAGTACCAGGATTGATGGACAGTACCAGGATTGATGGACAGTACCAGGACAGATGGGCAGTACCAGGATTGATGGGCAGTACCAGGACGGATGGACAGTACCAGGATTGATGGACAGTACCAGGACGGATGGGCAGTACCAGGATTGATGGGCAGTACCAGGATGGATGGGCAGTACCAGGACGGATGGACAGTACCAGGACGGATGGACAGTACCAGGACGGATGGGCAGTACCAGGACGGATGGGCAGTACCAGGATTGATGGGCAGTACCAGGACGGATGGACAGTACCAGGATTGATGGGCAGTTCCAGGACGGATGGGCAGTACCAGGATTGATGGACAGTACCAGGACAGATGGGCAGTACCAGGATTGATGGACAGTACCAGGACAGATGGGCAGTACCAGGATTGATGGGCAGTACCAGGATTGATGGGCAGTACCAGGACAGATGGGTAGTACCAGGATTGATGGACAGTACCAGGATTGATGGGCAGTACCAGGATTGATGGGCAGTACCAGGACGGATGGGCAGTACCAGGATTGATGGACAGTACCAGGATTGCTGGACAGTACCAGGATTGATGGGCAGTACCAGGACGGATGGGTAGTACCAGGATTGATGGGCAGTACCAGGACGGATGGGCAGTACCAGGATTGATGGACAGTACCAGGATTGATGGACAGTACCAGGACAGATGGGCAGTACCAGGATTGATGGACAGTACCAGGATTGATGGGCAGTACCAGGATTGATGGACAGTACCAGGATTGATGGGCAGTACCAGGACGGATGGGCAGTACCAGGATTGATGGGTAGAACCAGGACGGATGGGCAGTACCAGGATTGATGGAAAGTACCAGGACGGATGGGCAGTACCAGGATTGATGGGTAGTACCAGGACGGATGGGCAGTACCAGGACTGATGGGTAGTACCAGGACGGATGGGTAGTACCAGGACAGATGGGCAGTACCAGGACGGATGGACAGTACCAGGATTGATGGACAGTACCAGGACGGATGGGCAGTACCAGGATTGATGGACAGTACCAGGATTGATGGACAGTACCAGGACAGATGGGCAGTACCAGGATTGATGGGCAGTACCAGGATTGATGGGCAGTACCAGGACGGATGGACAGTACCAGGATTGATGGACAGTACCAGGATTGATGGGCAGTACCAGGATTGATGGGCAGTACCAGGACGGATGGACAGTACCAGGACGGATGGGCAGTACCAGGATTGATGGGCAGTTCCAGGACGGATGGGCAGTACCAGGATTGATGGGCAGTACCAGGACGGATGGGCAGTACCAGGACGGATGGGCAGTACCAGGATTGATGGGCAGTACCAGGACGGATGGACAGTACCAGGATTGATGGGCAGTACCAGGACGGATGGGCAGTACCAGGACGGATGGGTAGTACCAGGACAGATGGGCAGTACCAGGATTGATGGGTAGTACCAGGACAGATGGGCAGTACCAGGATTGATGGACAGTACCAGGACGGATGGGTAGTACCAGGACAGATGGGTAGTACCAGGACTGATGGGCAGTACCAGGATTGATGGGCAGTACCAGGACAGATGGGCAGTACCAAGATTGATGGACAGTACCAGGATTGATGGACAGTACCAGGACTGATGGGCAGTACCAGGATTGATGGGTAGTACCAGGACAGATGGGCAGTACCAGGACAGATGGGCAGTACCAGGATTGATGGACAGTACCAGGATTGATGGACAGTACCAGGATTGATGTGCAGTACCAGGATTGATGGGCAGTACCAGGATTGATGGACAGTACCAGGATTGATGGGCAGTACCAGGACGGATGGGCAGTACCAGGATTGATGGGCAGTACCAGGATTGATGGACAGTACGAGGATTGATGGGCAGTACCAGGACGGATGGGCAGTACCAGGATTGATGGGTAGTACCAGGATTGATGGGCAGTACCAGGACAGATGGGCAGTACCAGGACTGATGGACAGTACCAGGACGGATGGGCAGTACCAGGACGGATGGGCAGTACTAGGACTGATGGGCAGTACTAGGACTGATGGGTAGTACCAGGACGGATGGGTAGTACCAGGACAGATGGGCAGTACCAGGATTGATGGACAGTACCAGGACAGATGGGCAGTACCAGGACAGATGGGCAGTACCAGGATTGATGGACAGTACCAGGATTGATGGACAGTACCAGGATTGATGTGCAGTACCAGGATTGATGGGCAGTACCAGGATTGATGGACAGTACCAGGATTGATGGGCAGTACCAGGACGGATGGGCAGTACCAGGATTGATGGGCAGTACCAGGATTGATGGACAGTACGAGGATTGATGGGCAGTACCAGGACGGATGGGCAGTACCAGGACGGATGGGCAGTACCAGGATTGATGGGCAGTACCAGGACAGATGGGCAGTACCAGGACTGATGGACAGTACCAGGACGGATGGGCAGTACCAGGACGGATGGGCAGTACTAGGACTGATGGGCAGTACTAGGACTGATGGGTAGTACCAGGACGGATGGGTAGTACCAGGACAGATGGGCAGTACCAGGATTGATGGGTAGTACCAGGACAGATGTGCAGTACCAGGATTGATGGACAATACCAGGACGGATGGGTAGTACCAGGACAGATGGGTAGTACCAGGATTGATGGGCAGTACCAGGATTGATGGGCAGTACCAGGACAGATGGGCAGTACCAGGATTGATGGACAGTACCAGGATTGATGGGCAGTACCAGGATTGATGGACAGTACCAGGACTGATGGGCAGTACCAGGATTGATGGGTAGTACCAGGACAGATGGGCAGTACCAGGATTGATGGACAGTACCAGGATTGATGGACAGTACCAGGACGGATGGGTAGTACCAGGACAGATGGGCAGTACCAGGATTGATGGGCAGTACCAGGATTGATGGACAGTACCAGGATTGATGGGTAGTACCAGGATTGATGGACAGTACCAGGACGGATGGGCAGTACCAGGACAGATGGGCAGTACCAGGACAGATGGGCAGTACCAGGACAGATGGGCAGTACCAGGATTGATGGGCAGTACCAGGACGGATGGGCAGTACCAGGACGGATGGGCAGTACCAGGATTGATGGGCAGTACCAGGATTGATGGACAGTACCAGGACGGATGGACAGTACCAGGATTGATGGACAGTACCAGGACGGATGGGCAGTACCAGGATTGATGGGCAGTACCAGGATTGATGGACAGTACCAGGACAGATGGGCAGTACCAGGATTGATGGGCAGTACCAGGATTGATGGGCAGTACCAGGACGGATGGACAGTACCAGGATTGATGGACAGTGCCAGGACGGATGGGCAGTACCAGGATTGATGGGCAGTACCAGGATTGATGGGCAGTACCAGGACGGATGGACAGTACCAGGACGGATGGGCAGTACCAGGATTGATGGGCAGTACCAGGACGGATGGGCAGTACCAGGATTGATGGGCAGTACCAGGACGGATGGACAGTACCAGGGTTGATGGGCAGTACCAGGACGGATGGGCAGTACCAGGATTGATGGACAGTACCAGGACAGATGGGCAGTACCAGGATTGATGGGCAGTACCAGGATTGATGGGCAGTACCAGGACAGATGGGTAGTACCAGGATTGATGGACAGTACCAGGACAGATGGGCAGTACCAGGATTGATGGACAGTACCAGGATTGATGGGCAGTACCAGGATTGATGGGCAGTACCAGGACGGATGGGCAGTACCAGGATTGATGGACAGTACCAGGATTGATGGACAGTACCAGGATTGATGGGCAGTACCAGGACGGATGGGTAGTACCAGGATTGATGGGCAGTACCAGGACGGATGGGCAGTACCAGGATTGATGGACAGTACCAGGATTGATGGACAGTACCAGGATTGATGGACAGTACCAGGACAGATGGGCAGTACCAGGACTGATGGGCAGTACCAGGATTGATGGACAGTACCAGGATTGATGGGCAGTACCAGGACGGATGGGCAGTACCAGGATTGATGGGTAGTACCAGGACGGATGGGCAGTACCAGGATTGATGGAAAGTACCAGGACGGATGGGCAGTACCAGGATTGATGGGTAGTACCAGGACGGATGGGCAGTACCAGGACTGATGGGTAGTACCAGGACGGATGGGTAGTACCAGGACAGATGGGCAGTACCAGGATTGATGGGTAGTACCAGGATTGATGGGTAGTACCAGGACGGATGGACAGTACCAGGACGGATGGGCAGTACCAGGATTGATGGGCAGTACCAGGATTGATGGACAGTACCAGGATTGATGGACAGTACCAGGACAGATAGGCAGTACCAGGATTGATGGGCAGTACCAGGATTGATGGGCAGTACCAGGACGGATGGACAGTACCAGGATTGATGGACAGTGCCAGGACGGATGGGCAGTACCAGGATTGATGGGCAGTACCAGGATTGATGGGCAGTACCAGGACGGATGGTCAGTACCAGGACGGATGGGCAGTACCAGGATTGATGGGCAGTACCAGGACGGATGGGCAGTACCAGGATTGATGGGCAGTACCAGGACGGATGGGCAGTACCAGGACGGATGGGTAGTACCAGGATTGATGGGCAGTACCAGGACGGATGGGCAGTACCAGGATTGATGGGCAGTACCAGGACGGATGGACAGTACCAGGACGGATGGGCAGTACCAGGACGGATGGGCAGTACCAGGATTGATGGGCAGTACCAGGACGGATGGACAGTACCAGGACGGATGGGTAGTACCAGGATTGATGGGCAGTACCAGGACGGATGGGCAGTACCAGGACGGATGGGCAGTACCAGGACGGATGGACAGTACCAGGATTGATGGGTAGTACCAGGACGGATGGGCAGTACCAGGATTGATGGACAGTACCAGGACAGATGGGCAGTACCAGGATTGATGGACAGTACCAGGACAGATGGGCAGTACCAGGATTGATGGGCAGTACCAGGATTGATGGGCAGTACCAGGACAGATGGGTAGTACCAGGATTGATGGACAGTACCAGGACAGATGGGCAGTACCAGGATTGATGGACAGTACCAGGATTGATGGGCAGTACCAGGACGGATGGGCAGTACCAGGATTGATGGACAGTACCAGGACGGATGGGCAGTACCAGGATTGATGGGCAATACCAGGATTGATGGACAGTACCAGGATTGATGGGCAGTACCAGGACGGATGGGTAGTACCAGGATTGATGGGCAGTACCAGGACGGATGGGCAGTACCAGGATTGATGGGCAATACCAGGATTGATGGACAGTACCAGGATTGATGGGCAGTACCAGGACGGATGGGCAGTACCAGGATTGATGGGTAGTACCAGGACGGATGGGCAGTACCAGGACAGATGGGCAGTACCAGGATTGATGGACAGTACCAGGATTGATGGACAGTACCAGGATTGATGGGCAGTACCAGGACTGATGGGCAGTACCAGGACGGATGGGCAGTACCAGGATTGATGGGTAGTACCAGGACGGATGGGCAGTACCAGGATTGATGGAAAGTACCAGGACGGATGGGCAGTACCAGGATTGATGGGTAGTACCAGGACGGATGGGCAGTACCAGGATTGATGGACAGTACCAGGACGGATGGGTAGTACCAGGACGGATGGGCAGTACCAGGATTGATGGGTAGTACCAGGATTGATGGGCAGTACCAGGATTGATGGACAGTACCAGGACAGATGGGCAGTACCAGGACGGATGGGCAGTACCAGGATTGATGGATAGTACCAGGACAGATGGGCAGTACCAGGATTGATGGACAGTACCAGGACGGATGGGTAGTACCAGGACAGATGGGTAGTACCAGGATTGATGGGCAGTACCAGGAATAATGGGCAGTACCAGGACAGATGGGCAGTACCAGGATTGATGGGCAGTACCAGGACTGATGGGCAGTACCAGGACTGATGGGCAGTACCAGGATTGATGGGTAGTACCAGGACAGATGGGCAGTGCCAGGATTGATGGACAGTACCAGGACGGATGGGTAGTACCAGGACAGATGGGCAGTACCAGGATTGATGGGCAGTACCAGGATTGATGGACAGTACCAGGATTGATGGGTAGTACCAGGACGGATGGGTAGTACCAGGATTGATGGGCAGTACTAGGACGGATGGGCAGTACCAGGATTGATGGGCAGTACCAGGATTGATGGGCAGTACCAGGACGGATGGACAGTACCAGGATTGATGGACAGTACCAGGACGGATGGGCAGTACCAGGATTGATGGACAGTACCAGGATTGATGGGCAGTACCAGGATTGATGGACAGTACCAGGAGTGATGGACAGTACCAGGACAGATGGGCAGTACCAGGATTGATGGCCAGTACCAGGATTGATGGGCAGTACCAGGACAGATGGACAGTACCAGGATTGATGGACAGTACCAGGATTGATGGACAGTACCAGGATTGATGGACAGTACCAGGATGGATGGGCAGTACCAGGATTGATGGGCAGTACCAGGATTGATGGACAGTACCAGGACGGATGGACAGTACCAGGACGGATGGGCAGTACCAGGATTGATGGACAGTACCAGGATTGATGGGCAGTACCAGGATTGATGAACAGTACCAGGACGGATGGGCAGTACCAGGATTGATGGAGAGTACCAGGATGGATGGGCAGTACCAGGATTGATGGTCAGTACCAGGACGGATGGGCAGTACCAGGATTGATGGGCAGTACCAGGACGGATGGACAGTACCAGGATTGATGGGCAGTACCAGGACGGATGGACAGTACCAGGATTGATGGACAGTACCAGGATTGATGGGCAGTACCAGGATTGATGGGCAGTACCAGGACGGATGGGCAGTACCAGGACGGATGGGCAGTACCAGGACGGATGGGTAGTACCAGGATTGATGGGCAGTACCAGGACGGATGGGCAGTACCAGGATTGATGGGCAGTACCAGGACGGATGGACAGTACCAGGACGGATGGGCAGTACCAGGACGGATGGGCAGTACCAGGATTGATGGGCAGTACCAGGACGGATGGACAGTACCAGGACGGATGGGTAGTACCAGGATTGATGGGCAGTACCAGGACGGATGGGCAGTACCAGGACGGATGGGCAGTACCAGGATTGATGGGCAGTACCAGGATTGATGGGCAGTACCAGGACGGATGGACAGTACCAGGATTGATGGGTAGTACCAGGACGGATGGGCAGTACCAGGATTGATGGACAGTACCAGGACAGATGGGCAGTACCAGGATTGATGGACAGTACCAGGACAGATGGGCAGTACCAGGATTGATGGGCAGTACCAGGATTGATGGGCAGTACCAGGACAGATGGGTAGTACCAGGATTGATGGACAGTACCAGGACAGATGGGCAGTACCAGGATTGATGGACAGTACCAGGATTGATGGGCAGTACCAGGATTGATGGGCAGTACCAGGACGGATGGGCAGTACCAGGATTGATGGACAGTACCAGGACGGATGGGCAGTACCAGGATTGATGGGCAATACCAGGATTGATGGACAGTACCAGGATTGATGGGCAGTACCAGGACGGATGGGAAGTACCAGGATTGATGGGCAGTACCAGGACGGATGGGCAGTACCAGGATAGATGGGCAATACCAGGATTGATGGACAGTACCAGGATTGATGGGCAGTACCAGGACGGATGGGCAGTACCAGGATTGATGGGTAGTACCAGGACGGATGGGCAGTACCAGGACAGATGGGCAGTACCAGGATTGATGGACAGTACCAGGATTGATGGACAGTACCAGGACTGATGGGCAGTACCAGGACGGATGGGCAGTACCAGGATTGATGGGTAGTACCAGGACGGATGGGCAGTACCAGGATTGATGGAAAGTACCAGGACGGATGGGCAGTCCCAGGATTGATGGGTAGTACCAGGACGGATGGGCAGTACCAGGATTGATGGGCAGTACCAGGACTGATGGGCAGTACCAGGACTGATGGGCAGTACCAGGATTGATGGGTAGTACCAGGACAGATGGGCAGTGCCAGGATTGATGGACAGTACCAGGACGGATGGGTAGTACCAGGACAGATGGGCAGTACCAGGATTGATGGGCAGTACTAGGACGGATGGGCAGTACCAGGATTGATGGGCAGTACCAGGATTGATGGGCAGTACCAGGACGGATGGACAGTACCAGGATTGATGGACAGTACCAGGACGGATGGGCAGTACCAGGATTGATGGACAGTACCAGGATTGATGGGCAGTACCAGGATTGATGGACAGTACCAGGATTGATGGGCAGTACCAGGACAGATGGGCAGTACCAGGATTGATGGGCAGTACCAGGATTGATGGGCAGTACCAGGACGGATGGACAGTACCAGGATTGATGGACAGTACCAGGACGGATGGGCAGTACCAGGATTGATGGGCAGTACCAGGATTGATGGACAGTACCAGGATTGATGGACAGTACCAGGACGGATGGACAGTACCAGGATTGATGGACAGTACCAGGACGGATGGGCAGTACCAGGATTGATGGACAGTACCAGGATTGATGGGCAGTACCAGGATTGATGGACAGTACCAGGACGGATGGGCAGTACCAGGATTGATGGAGAGTACCAGGATGGATGGGCAGTACCAGGATTGATGGTCAGTACCAGGACGGATGGGCAGTACCAGGATTGATGGGCAGTACCAGGACGGATGGACAGTACCAGGATTGATGGGCAGTACCAGGACGGATGGACAGTACCAGGATTGATGGACAGTACCAGGATTGATGTGCAGTACCAGGATTGATGGGCAGTACCAGGACGGATGGGCAGTACCAGGACGGATGGGCAGTACCAGGATTGATGGGTAGTACCAGGACGGATGGACAGTACCAGGATTGATGGGCAGTACCAGGACGGATGGACAGTACCAGGATTGATGGGCAGTACCAGGACGGATGGGCAGTACCAGGATTGATGGGCAGTACCAGGATTGATGGGCAGTACCAGGACGGATGGACAGTACCAGGATTGATGGGCAACACCAGGACGGATGGGCAGTACCAGGATTGATGGACAGTACCAGGACGGATGGACAGTACCAGGATTGATGGACAGTACCAGGACGGATGGGCAGTACCAGGATTGATGGGCAGTACCAGGACGGATGGGCAGTACCAGGATTGATGGGCAGTACCAGGATTGATGGGTAGTACCAGGACGGATGGGCAGTACCAGGATTGATGGGCAGTACCAGGATTGATGGGCAACACCAGGACGGATGGGCAACACCAGGACGGATGGGCAGTACCAGGACGGATGGGCAGTACCAGGATTGATGGACAGTACCAGGACGGATGGGCAGTACCAGGATTGATGGGCAGTACCAGGACGGATGGACAGTACCAGGATTGATGGGCAGTACCAGGACGGATGGGCAGTACCAGGACGGATGGGCAGTACCAGGATTGATGGGCAGTACCAGGATTGATGGGCAGTACCAGGACGGATGGGCAGTACCAGGACTGATGGGTAGTACCAGGACTGATGGGTAGTACCAGGACGGATGGGCAGTACCAGGATTGATGGGCAGTACCAGGACGGATGGACAGTACCAGGATTGATGGGCAGTACCAGGATTGATGGACAGTACCAGGACGGATGGACAGTACCAGGATTGATGGGCTGTACCAGGATTGATGGGCAGTACCAGGACGGATGGACAGTACCAGGATTGATGGGCAGTACCAGGATTGATGGACAGTACCAGGACTGATGGGCAGTACCAGGATTGATGGGCAGTACCAGGACGAATGGACAGTACTAGGATTGATGGGTAGTACCAGGACAGATGGGCAGTGCCAGGATTGATGGACAGTACCAGGACGGATGGGTAGTACCAGGATTGATGGACAGTACCAGGACAGATGGGCAGTACCAGGATTGATGGGCAGTACCAGGATTGATGGGCAGTACCAGGACGGATGGACAGTACCAGGATTGATGGACAGTACCAGGACGGATGGGCAGTACCAGGATTGATGGGCAGTACCAGGATTGATGGACAGTACCAGGATTGATGGACAGTACCAGGACGGATGGGCAGTACCAGGATTGATGGAGAGTACCAGGATGGATGGGCAGTACCAGGATTGATGGTCAGTACCAGGACGGATGGGCAGTACCAGGATTGATGGGCAGTACCAGGACGGATGGACAGTACCAGGATTGATGGGCAGTACCAGGACGGATGGACAGTACCAGGATTGATGGACAGTACCAGGATTGATGGGCAGTACCAGGATTGATGGGCAATACCAGGATTGATGGACAGTACCAGGATTGATGGGCAGTACCAGGACGGATGGGTAGTACCAGGATTGATGGGCAGTACCAGGACGGATGGGCAGTACCAGGATTGATGGGCAATACCAGGATTGATGGACAGTACCAGGATTGATGGGCAGTACCAGGACGGATGGGCAGTACCAGGATTGATGGGTAGTACCAGGACGGATGGGCAGTACCAGGACAGATGGGCAGTACCAGGATTGATGGACAGTACCAGGATTGATGGACAGTACCAGGATTGATGGGCAGTACCAGGACTGATGGGCAGTACCAGGACGGATGGGCAGTACCAGGATTGATGGGTAGTACCAGGACGGATGGGCAGTACCAGGATTGATGGAAAGTACCAGGACGGATGGGCAGTACCAGGATTGATGGGTAGTACCAGGACGGATGGGCAGTACCAGGATTGATGGGCAGTACCAGGACTGATGGGCAGTACCAGGACTGATGGGCAGTACCAGGATTGATGGGTAGTACCAGGACAGATGGGCAGTGCCAGGATTGATGGACAGTACCAGGACGGATGGGTAGTACCAGGACAGATGGGCAGTACCAGGATTGATGGGCAGTACCAGGATTGATGGACAGTACCAGGATTGATGGGTAGTACCAGGACGGATGGGTAGTACCAGGATTGATGGGCAGTACTAGGACGGATGGGCAGTACCAGGATTGATGGGCAGTACCAGGATTGATGGGCAGTACCAGGACGGATGGACAGTACCAGGATTGATGGACAGTACCAGGACGGATGGGCAGTACCAGGATTGATGGACAGTACCAGGATTGATGGGCAGTACCAGGATTGATGGACAGTACCAGGATTGATGGACAGTACCAGGACAGATGGGCAGTACCAGGATTGATGGGCAGTACCAGGATTGATGGGCAGTACCAGGACGGATGGACAGTACCAGGATTGATGGACAGTACCAGGACGGATGGGCAGTACCAGGATTGATGGGCAGTACCAGGATTGATGGACAGTACCAGGATTGATGGACAGTACCAGGACGGATGGACAGTACCAGGATTGATGGACAGTACCAGGACGGATGGGCAGTACCAGGATTGATGGACAGTACCAGGATTGATGGGCAGTACCAGGATTGATGGACAGTACCAGGACGGATGGGCAGTACCAGGATTGATGGAGAGTACCAGGATGGATGGGCAGTACCAGGATTGATGGTCAGTACCAGGACGGATGGGCAGTACCAGGATTGATGGGCAGTACCAGGACGGATGGACAGTACCAGGATTGATGGGCAGTACCAGGACGGATGGACAGTACCAGGATTGATGGACAGTACCAGGATTGATGGACAGTACCAGGATTGATGTGCAGTACCAGGATTGATGGGCAGTACCAGGACGGATGGGCAGTACCAGGACGGATGGGCAGTACCAGGATTGATGGGTAGTACCCAGGACGGATGGACAGTACCAGGATTGATGGGCAGTACCAGGACGGATGGACAGTACCAGGATTGATGGGCAGTACCAGGACGGATGGGCAGTACCAGGATTGATGGGCAGTACCAGGATTGATGGGCAGTACCAGGACGGATGGACAGTACCAGGATTGATGGGCAACACCAGGACGGATGGGCAGTACCAGGATTGATGGACAGTACCAGGACGGATGGACAGTACCAGGATTGATGGACAGTACCAGGACGGATGGGCAGTACCAGGATTGATGGGCAGTACCAGGATTGATGGGCAGTACCAGGACGGATGGGCAGTACCAGGATTGATGGGTAGTACCAGGACGGATGGGCAGTACCAGGATTGATGGGCAGTACCAGGATTGATGGGCAACACCAGGACGGATGGGCAGTACCAGGACGGATGGGCAGTACCAGGATTGATGGACAGTACCAGGACGGATGGGCAGTACCAGGATTGATGGGCAGTACCAGGACGGATGGACAGTACCAGGATTGATGGGCAGTACCAGGACGGATGGGCAGTACCAGGATTGATGGGCAGTACCAGGACGGATGGACAGTACCAGGACGGATGGGCAGTACCAGGACTGATGGGTAGTACCAGGACGGATGGGTAGTACCAGGACGGATGGGCAGTACCAGGATTGATGGGCAGTACCAGGACGGATGGACAGTACCAGGACGGATGGACAGTACCAGGATTGATGGGCAGTACCAGGATTGATGGGCAGTACCAGGATTGATGGACAGTACCAGGACGGATGGACAGTACCAGGACTGATGGGCTGTACCAGGATTGATGGGCAGTACCAGGACGGATGGACAGTACCAGGACGAATGGGCAGTACCAGGATTGATGGACAGTACCAGGACTGATGGGCAGTACCAGGATTGATGGGCAGTACCAGGACTGATGGGCAGTACCAGGATTGATGGACAGTACCAGGACTGATGGACAGTACCAGGACTGATGGACAGTACCAGGACTGATGGGCAGTACCAGGATTGATGGACAGTACCAGGACGAATGGGCAGTACCAGGATTGATGGACAGTACCAGGATTGATGGACAGTACCAGGACTGATGGGCAGTACCAGGATTGATGGGCAGTACCAGGACGGATGGACATTACCAGGATTGATGGGCAGTACCAGGATTGATGGACAGTACCAGGACGGATGGACAGTACCAGGACGGATGGACAGTACCAGGATTGATGGGCAGTACCAGGACGGATGGACAGTACCAGGACGGATGGGCAGTACCAGGACTGATGGGCAGTACCAGGACTGATGGGCAGTACCAGGACAGATGGGCAGTACCAGGACGGATGGGCAGCACCAGGATTGATGGGCAGTACCAGGATTGATGGGCAGTACCAGGATAGATGGGCAGTACCAGGACGGATGGGCAGTACCAGGATTGATGGGCAGTACCAGGACTGATGGGCAGTACCAGGACAAATGGGCAGTACCAGGACAAATGGGCAGTACCAGGACAGATGGGCAGTACCAGGATTGATGGGCAGTACCAGGATTGATGGGCAGTACCAGGACGGATGGGCAGTACCAGGATTGATGGACAGTACCAGGATTGATGGGCAGTACCAGGATTGATGGACAGTACCAGGACGGATGGGCAGTACCAGGACAGATGGGCAGTACCAGGATTGATGGGCAGTACCAGGATTGATGGGCAGCACCAGGATTGATGGACAGTACCAGGATTGATGGACAGTACCAGGATTGATGGGTAGTACCAGGACAGATGGGCAGTACCAGGACTGATGGGCAGTACCAGGATTGATGGACAGTACCAGGACGGATGGGCAGTACCAGGATTGATGGGTAGTACCAGGACGGATGGGCAGTACCAGGATTGATGGACAGTACCAGGACTGATGGGCAGTACCAGGATTGATGGACAGTACCAGGACAGATGGGCAGTACCAGGATTGATGGGTAGTACCAGGACAGATGGGCAGTACCAGGATTGATGGGCAGTACCAGGATTGATGGGCAGTACCAGGACGGATGGGCAGTACCAGGATTGATGGGCAGTACCAGGACAGATGGGCAGTACCAGGACAGATCGGCAGTACCAGGATTGATGGGCAGTACCAGGACAGATCGGCAGTACCAGGATTGATGGGCAGTACCAGGACAGATGGTCAGTACCAGGATTGATGGGCAGTACCAGGATTGATGGGTAGTACCAGGACGGATGGGCAGTACCAGGATTGATGGGCAGTACCAGGACGGAAGGGCAGTACCAGGTTGGATGGGCAGTACCAGGATTGATGGGTAGTACCAGGACGGATGGGCAGTACCAGGACGGATGGGCAGTACCAGGATTGATGGACAGTACCAGGACAGATGGGCAGTACCAGGACGGATGGGCAGTACCAGGACGGATGGGCAGTACTAGGACTGATGGGTAGTACCAGGACGGATGGGTAGTACCAGGACAGATGGGCAGTACCAGGATTGATGGGTAGTAACAGGACAGATGGGCAGTACCAGGATTGATGGACAATACCAGGACGGATGGGTAGTACCAGGACAGATGGGTAGTACCAGGATTGATGGGCAGTACCAGGATTGATGGGCAGTACCAGGACAGATGGGCAGTACCAGGATTGATGGACAGTACCAGGATTGATGGGCAGTACCAGGATTGATGGACAGTACCAGGAGTGATGGGCAGTACCAGGATTGATGGGTAGTACCAGGACAGATGGGCAGTACCAGGATTGATGGACAGTACCAGGATTGATGGACAGTACCAGGATTGATGGACAGTACCAGGACGGATGGGTAGTACCAGGACAGATGGGCAGTACCAGGATTGATGGGCAGTACCAGGATTGATGGACAGTACCAGGATTGATGGGTAGTACCAGGATTGATGGACAGTACCAGGACGGATGGGTAGTACCAGGATTGATGGGCAGTACCAGGACAGATGGGCAGTACCAGGACAGATGGGCAGTACCAGGATTGATGGGCAGTACCAGGACGGATTGGCAGTACCAGGACGGATGGGCAGTACCAGGATTGATGGGCAGTACCAGGATTGATGGACAGTACCAGGACGGATGGACAGTACCAGGATTGATGGACAGTACCAGGACGGATGGGCAGTACCAGGATTGATGGGCAGTACCAGGATTGATGGACAGTACCAGGACAGATGGGCAGTACCAGGATTGATGGGCAGTACCAGGATTGATGGGCAGTACCAGGACGGATGGACAGTACCAGGACGGATGGACAGTGCCAGGACGGATGGGCAGTACCAGGATTGATGGGCAGTACCAGGATTGATGGGCAGTACCAGGACGGATGGACAGTACCAGGACGGATGGGCAGTACCAGGATTGATGGGCAGTACCAGGACGGATGGGCAGTACCAGGATTGATGGGCAGTACCAGGACGGATGGACAGTACCAGGATTGATGGGCAGTACCAGGACGGATGGGCAGTACCAGGATTGATGGACAGTACCAGGACAGATGGGCAGTACCAGGATTGATGGGCAGTACCAGGATTGATGGGCAGTACCAGGACAGATGGGTAGTACCAGGATTGATGGACAGTACCAGGACAGATGGGCAGTACCAGGATTGATGGACAGTACCAGGATTGATGGGCAGTACCAGGATTGATGGGCAGTACCAGGACGGATGGGCAGTACCAGGATTGATGGACAGTACCAGGATTGATGGACAGTACCAGGATTGATGGGCAGTACCAGGACGGATGGGTAGTACCAGGATTGATGGGCAGTACCAGGACGGATGGGCAGTACCAGGATTGATGGACAGTACCAGGATTGATGGACAGTACCAGGATTGATGGACAGTACCAGGACAGATGGGCAGTACCAGGACTGATGGACAGTACCAGGACTGATGGACAGTACCAGGATTGATGGGCAGTACCAGGATTGATGGACAGTACCAGGATTGATGGGCAGTACCAGGACGGATGGGCAGTACCAGGATTGATGGGTAGTACCAGGACGGATGGGCAGTACCAGGATTGATGGAAAGTACCAGGACGGATGGGCAGTACCAGGATTGATGGGTAGTACCAGGACGGATGGGCAGTACCAGGACTGATGGGTAGTACCAGGACGGATGGGTCGTACCAGGACAGATGGGCAGTACCAGGATTGATGGGTAGTACCAGGATTGATGGGTAGTACCAGGACGGATGGACAGTACCAGGATTGATGGACAGTACCAGGACGGATGGGCAGTACCAGGATTGATGGGCAGTACCAGGATTGATGGACAGTACCAGGATTGATGGACAGTACCAGGACAGATGGGCAGTACCAGGATTGATGGGCAGTACCAGGATTGATGGGCAGTACCAGGACGGATGGACAGTACCAGGATTGATGGACAGTACCAGGACGGATGGGCAGTACCAGGATTGATGGGCAGTACCAGGATTGATGGGCAGTACCAGGACGGATGGACAGTACCAGGACGGATGGACAGTACCAGGACGGATGGGCAGTACCAGGATTGATGGGCAGTACCAGGATTGATGGGCAGTACCAGGACGGATGGGCAGTACCAGGACGGATGGGCAGTACCAGGACGGATGGGTAGTACCAGGATTGATGGGCAGTACCAGGACGGATGGGCAGTACCAGGATTGATGGGCAGTACCAGGACGGATGGACAGTACCAGGACGGATGGGCAGTACCAGGACGGATGGGCAGTACCAGGATTGATGGGCAGTACCAGGACGGATGGACAGTACCAGGATTGATGGGCAGTACCAGGACGGATGGGCAGTACCAGGATTGATGGGCAGTACCAGGACGGAGGAACAGTACCAGGATTGATGGGTAGTACCAGGACGGATGGGCAGTACCAGGATTGATGGACAGTACCAGGACAGATGGGCAGTACCAGGATTGATGGAAAGTACCAGGACAGATGGGCAGTACCAGGATTGATGGGCAGTACCAGGATTGATGGGCAGTACCAGGACGGATGGGTAGTACCAGGATTGATGGACAGTACCAGGACAGATGGGCAGTACCAGGATTGATGGACAGTACCAGGATTGATGGGCAGTACCAGGATTGATGGGCAGTACCAGGACGGATGGGCAGTACCAGGATTGATGGACAGTACCAGGACGGATGGGCAGTACCAGGATTGATGGGCAATACCAGGATTGATGGACAGTACCAGGATTGATGGGCAGTACCAGGACGGATGGGTAGTACCAGGATTGATGGGCAGTACCAGGACGGATGGGCAGTACCAGGATTGATGGGCAATACCAGGATTGATGGACAGTACCAGGATTGATGGGCAGTACCAGGACGGATGGGCAGTACCAGGATTGATGGGTAGTACCAGGACGGATGGGCAGTACCAGGACAGATGGGCAGTACCAGGATTGATGGACAGTACCAGGATTGATGGACAGTACCAGGATTGATGGGCAGTACCAGGACTGATGGGCAGTACCAGGACGGATGGGCAGTACCAGGATTGATGGGTAGTACCAGGACGGATGGGCAGTACCAGGATTGATGGAAAGTACCAGGACGGATGGGCAGTACCAGGATTGATGGGTAGTACCAGGACGGATGGGCAGTACCAGGATTGATGGACAGTACCAGGACGGATGGGTAGTACCAGGACGGATGGGCAGTACCAGGATTGATGGGCAGTACCAGGATTGATGGGCAGTACCAGGATTGATGGACAGTACCAGGACAGATGGGCAGTACCAGGACGGATGGGCAGTACCAGGATTGATGGGTAGTACCAGGACAGATGGGCAGTACCAGGATTGATGGACAGTACCAGGACGGATGGGTCGTACCAGGACAGATGGGTAGAACCAGGATTGATGGGCAGTACCAGGAATAATGGGCAGTACCAGGACAGATGGGCAGTACCAGGATTGATGGGCAGTACCAGGACTGATGGGCAGTACCAGGACTGATGGGCAGTACCAGGACAGATGGGCAGTGCCAGGATTGATGGACAGTACCAGGACGGATGGGTAGTACCAGGACAGATGGGCAGTACCAGGATTGATGGGCAGTACCAGGATTGATGGACAGTACCAGGATTGATGGGTAGTACCAGGACGGATGGGTAGTACCAGGATTGATGGGCAGTACTAGGACGGATGGGCAGTACCAGGATTGATGGGCAGTACCAGGATTGATGGGCAGTACCAGGACGGATGGACAGTACCAGGACGGATGGACAGTACCAGGACGGATGGGCAGTACCAGGATTGATGGACAGTACCAGGATTGATGGACAGTACCAGGATTGATGGACAGTACCAGGACAGATGGGCAGTACCAGGATTGATGGGCAGTACCAGGATTGATGGGCAGTACCAGGACGGATGGACAGTACCAGGATTGATGGACAGTACCAGGACGGATGGGCAGTACCAGGATTGATGGGCAGTACCAGGATTGATGGACAGTACCAGGATTGATGGACAGTACCAGGACGGATGGGCAGTACCAGGATTGATGGACAGTACCAGGATTGATGGGCAGTACCAGGATTGATGGACAGTACCAGGACGGATGGGCAGTACCAGGATTGATGGAGAGTACCAGGATGGATGGGCAGTACCAGGATTGATGGTCAGTACCAGGACGGATGGGCAGTACCAGGATTGATGGGCAGTACCAGGACGGATGGACAGTACCAGGATTGATGGGCAGTACCAGGACGGATGGACAGTACCAGGATTGATGGACAGTACCAGGATTGATGTGCAGTACCAGGATTGATGGGCAGTACCAGGACGGATGGGCAGTACCAGGACGGATGGGCAGTACCAGGATTGATGGGTAGTACCAGGACGGATGGACAGTACCAGGACGGATGGACAGTACCAGGATTGATGGGCAGTACCAGGACGGATGGACAGTACCAGGATTGATGGGCAGTACCAGGACGGATGGGCAGTACCAGGATTGATGGGCAGTACCAGGACGGATGGACAGTACCAGGATTGATGGGCAACACCAGGACGGATGGGCAGTACCAGGATTGATGGACAGTACCAGGACGGATGGACAGTACCAGGATTGATGGACAGTACCAGGATTGATGGGCAGTACCAGGATTGATGGGCAGTACCAGGACTGATGGGCAGTACCAGGATTGATGGGCAGTACCAGGATTGATGGGTAGTACCAGGACGGATGGGCAGTACCAGGATTGATGGGCAGTACCAGGATTGATGGGCAACACCAGGACGGATGGGCAGTACCAGGACGGATGGGCAGTACCAGGATTGATGGACAGTACCAGGACGGATGGGCAGTACCAGGATTGATGGGCAGTACCAGGACGGATGGACAGTACCAGGATTGATGGGCAGTACCAGGACGGATGGGCAGTACCAGGATTGATGGGCAGTACCAGGACGGATGGACAGTACCAGGACGGATGGGCAGTACCAGGACGGATGGGTAGTACCAGGACGGATGGGTAGTACCAGGACGGATGGGCAGTACCAGGATTGATGGGCAGTACCAGGACGGATGGACAGTACCAGGACGGATGGGCAGTACCAGGACGGATGGACAGTACCAGGATTGATGGGCAGTACCAGGATTGATGGACAGTACCAGGACGGATGGACAGTACCAGGATTGATGGGCTGTACCAGGATTGATGGGCAGTACTAGGACGGATGGACAGTACCAGGACGAATGGGCAGTACCAGGATTGATGGACAGTACCAGGACTGATGGGCAGTACCAGGATTGATGGGCAGTACCAGGACGAATGGACAGTACTAGGATTGATGGGCAGTACCAGGATTGATGGACAGTACCAGGACGGATGGGCAGTACCAGGATTGATGGACAGTACCAGGACTGATGGGCAGTACCAGGATTGATGGGCAGTACCAGGACTGATGGGCAGTACCAGGATTGATGGACAGTACCAGGACTGATGGGCAGTACCAGGATTGATGGACAGTACCAGGACGAATGGGCAGTACCAGGATTGATGGACAGTACCAGGATTGATGGACAGTACCAGGACTGATGGGCAGTACCAGGATTGATGGGCAGTACCAGGACGGATGGACAGTACCAGGATTGATGGGCAGTACCAGGATTGATGGACAGTACCAGGACGGATGGACAGTACCAGGACGGATGGACAGTACCAGGATTGATGGGCAGTACCAGGACGGATGGACAGTACCAGGATTGATGGGCAGTACCAGGATTGATGGACAGTACCAGGACGGATGGACAGTACCAGGATTGATGGGCAGTACCAGGATTGATGGGCAGTACCAGGACGGATGGACAGTACTAGGATTGATGGGCAGTACCAGGATTGATGGACAGTACCAGGACGGATGGGCAGTACCAGGATTGATGGGCAGTACCAGGATTGATGGGCAGTACCAGGACGGATGGACAGTACCAGGACTGATGGGCAGTACCAGGACTGATGGGCAGTACCAGGATTGATGGGCAGTACCAGGACGGATGGGCAGTACCAGGATTGATGGGCAGTACCAGGACGGATGGACAGTACCAGGATTGATGGGCAGTACCAGGATTGATGGACAGTACCAGGACGGATGGGCAGTACCAGGACTGATGGGCAGTACCAGGACTGATGGGCAGTACCAAGACAGATGGGCAGTACCAGGACAGATGGGCAGTACCAGGACAGATGGGCAGTACCAGGACGGATGGGCAGCACCAGGATTGATGGGCAGTACCAGGATTGATGGGCAGTACCAGGATAGATGGGCAGTACCAGGACGGATGGGCAGTACCAGGATTGATGGGCAGTACCAGGACAGATGGGCAGTACCAGGACAGATGGGCAGTACCAGGATTGATGGGCAGTACCAGGATTGATGGGCAGTACCAGGACGGATGGGCAGTACCAGGATTGATGGACAGTACCAGGATTGATGGGCAGTACCAGGACGGATGGGCAGTACCAGGACAGATGGGCAGTACCAGGATTGATGGGCAGTACCAGGATTGATGGGCAGCACCAGGATTGATGGACAGTACCAGGATTGATGGACAGTACCAGGATTGATGGGTAGTACCAGGACAGATGGGCAGTACCAGGACTGATGGGCAGTACCAGGATTGATGGACAGTACCAGGACGGATGGGCAGTACCAGGATTGATGGGTAGTACCAGGACGGATGGGCAGTACCAGGATTGATGGACAGTACCAGGACAGATGGGCAGTACCAGGATTGATGGACAGTACCAGGACAGATGGGCAGTACCAGGATTGATGGGTAGTACCAGGACAGATGGGCAGTACCAGGATTGATGGGCAGTACCAGGACGGATGGGCAGTACCAGGATTGATGGGCAGTACCAGGACAGATGGGCAGTACCAGGATTGATGGGCAGTACCAGGACAGATGGGCAGTACCAGGATTGATGGGCAGTACCAGGACGGATGGGCAGTACCAGGACGGATGGGCAGTACCAGGACGGATGGGCAGTACCAGGACAGATGGTCAGTACCAGGATTGATGGGCAGTACCAGGATTGATGGGTAGTACCAGGACGGATGGGCAGTACCAGGATTGATGGGCAGTACCAGGACGGATGGGCAGTACCAGGTTGGATGGGCAGTACCAGGACGGATGGGTAGTACCAGGACAGATGGGTAGTACCAGGACAGATGGGCAGTACCAGGATTGATGGGCAGTACCAGGACGGATGGGCAGTACCAGGACGGATGGGCAGTACCAGGACAGATGGGCAGTACCAGGACAGATGGGTAGTACCAGGACAGATGGGCAGTACCAGGATTGATGGACAGTACCAGGACTGATGGGCAGTACCAGGACTGATGGGCAGTACCAGGATTGATGGGCAGTACCAGGACTGATGGGCAGTACCAGGATTGATGGACAGTACCAGGATTGATGGGCAGTACCAGGACGGATGGGCAGTACCAGGACGGATGGGCAGTACCAGGACAGATGGGCAGTACCAGGATTGATGGACAGTACCAGGATTGATGGGTAGTACCAGGACTGATGGGCAGTACCAGGACGGATGGGCAGTACCAGGACGGATGGGCAGTACCAGGACAGATGGGCAGTACCAGGATTGATGGGCGGTACCAGGACAGATGGGCGGTACCAGGATTGATGGGTAGTACCAGGACTGATGGGCAGTACCAGGACGGATGGGCAGTACCAGGACGGATGGGCAGTACCAGGACGGATGGGTAGTACCAGGATTGATGGGTAGTACCAGGACTGATGGGCAGTACCAGGACGGATGGGCAGTACCAGGACGGATGGACAGTACCAGGACTGATGGGCAGTACCAGGATTGATGGGCAGTACCAGGATTGATGGGCAGTACCAGGACAGATGGGCAGTACCAGGATTGATGGACAGTACCAGGACAGATGGGCAGTACCAGGATTGATGGGTAGTACCAGGACAGATGGGCAGTACCAGGATTGATGGGCAGTACCAGGACAGATGGGCAGTACCAGGATTGATGGGCAGTACCAGGACGGATGGGCAGTACCAGGATTGATGGGCAGTACCAGGACAGATGGGCAGTACCAGGATTGATGGGCAGTACCAGGACAGATGGGCAGTACCAGGATTGATGGGCAGTACCAGGACGGATGGGCAGTACCAGGACGGATGGGCAGTACCAGGATTGATGGGTAGTACCAGGACAGATGGGCAGTACCAGGATTGATGGGCAGTACCAGGACAGATGGTCAGTACCAGGATTGATGGGCAGTACCAGGATTGATGGGTAGTACCAGGACGGATGGGCAGTACCAGGATTGATGGGCAGTACCAGGACGGATGGGCAGTACCAGGTTGGATGGGCAGTACCAGGACGGATGGGCAGTACCAGGATTGATGGGCAGTACCAGGACGGATGGGCAGTACCAGGACTGATGGGCAGTACCAGGACGGATGGACAGTACCAGGACGGATGGGCAGTACCAGGACGGATGGACAGTACCAGGACGGATGGGCAGTACCAGGACGGATGGGCAGTACCAGGACGGATGGGCAGTACCAGGATTGATGGACAGTACCAGGACGGAAGGGCAGTACCAGGATTGATGGGTAGTACCAGGACAGATGGGTAGTACCAGGACAGATGGGCAGTACCAGGATTGATGGACAGTACCAGGATTGATGGACAGTACCAGGATTGATGGGCAGTACCAGGATTGATGGGCAGTACCAGGACAGATGGGCAGTACCAGGACGGATGGGCAGTACCTGGACGGATGGACAGTACCAGGACGGATGGGCAGTACCAGGACGGATGGGCAGTACCAGGATTGATGGACAGTACCAGGATTGATGGGAAGTACCAGGATTGATGGACAGTACCAGGACGGATGGGCAGTACCAGGATTGATGGGTAGTACCAGGATTGATGGGTAGTACCAGGACAGATGGGTAGTACCAGGACAGATGGGCAGTACCAGGATTGATGGGCAGTACCAGGACGGATGGGCAGTACCAGGACTGATGGGCAGTACCAGGACAGATGGGCAGTACCAGGACAGATGGGTAGTACCAGGACAGATGGGCAGTACCAGGATTGATGGACAGTACCAGGACTGATGGGCAGTACCAGGACTGATGGGCAGTACCAGGGTTGATGGGCAGTACCAGGACTGATGGGCAGTACCAGGACTGATGGGCAGTACCAGGATTGATGGACAGTACCAGGATTGATGGGCAGTACCAGGACGGATGGGCAGTACCAGGACGGATGGGCAGTACCAGGACAGATGGGCAGTACCAGGATTGATGGACAGTACCGGG
This sequence comes from Chiloscyllium punctatum, assembly GCF_047496795.1. NCBI lineage: Eukaryota > Metazoa > Chordata > Chondrichthyes > Orectolobiformes > Hemiscylliidae > Chiloscyllium > Chiloscyllium punctatum. The sequence continues at coordinate 1,267 of NW_027310249.1, read as the reverse complement.
ATTGATGGGCAGTACCAGGATTGATGGACAGTACCAGGATTGATGGGCAGTACCAGGACTGATGGGCAGTACCAGGACTGATGGGCAGTACCAGGATTGATGGGCAATACCAGGACAGATGGGCGGTACCAGGATTGATGGGTAGTACCAGGACTGATGGGCAGTACCAGGACGGATGGGCAGTAGCAGGACGGATGGGCAGTACCAGGATTGATGGGTAGTACCAGGACTAATGGGCAGTACCAGGACGGATGGGCAGTACCAGGACGGATGGGCAGTACCAGGACAGATGGGCAGTACCAGGATTGATGGGCAGTACCAGGACAGATGGGCGGTACCAGGATTGATGGGTAGTACCAGGACTGATGGGCAGTACCAGGACTGATGGGCAGTACCAGGACGGATGGGCAGTACCAGGACGGATGGGCAGTACCAGGACGGATGGGTAGTACCAGGATTGATGGGTAGTACCAGGACTGATGGGCAGTACCAGGACGGATGGGCAGTACCAGGACAGATGGGCAGTACCAGGACTGATGGGCAGTACCAGGACTGATGGGCAGTACCAGGACGGATGGGCAATACCAGGACGGATGGGCAGTACCAGGATTGATGGGCAGTACCAGGACGGATGGGCAGTACCAGGACTGATGGGCAGTACCAGGACGGATGGACAGTACCAGGATTGATGGGCAGTACCAGGACGGATGGGCAGTACCAGGATTGATGGGCAGTACCAGGACAGATGGGCAGTACCAGGACAGATGGGCAGTACCAGGACTGATGGGCAGTACCAGGATTGATGGACAGTACCAGGACGGATGGACAGTACCAGGACGGATGGGCAGTACCAGGATTGATGGGCAGTACCAGGATTGATGGGCAGTACCAGGACAGATGGGCAGTACCAGGATTGATGGACAGTACCAGGACAGATGGGCAGTACCAGGACGGATGGACAGTACCAGGATTGATGGGCAGTACCAGGACGGATGGACAGTACCAGGACGGATGGGCAGTACCAGGATTGATGGGCAGTACCAGGACGGATGGGCAGTACCAGGATTGATGGGCAGTACCAGGACTGATGGGCAGTACCAGGACTGATGGGCAGTACCAGGATTGATGGGCAATACCAGGACAGATGGGCGGTACCAGGATTGATGGGTAGTACCAGGACTGATGGGCAGTACCAGGACGGATGGGCAGTACCAGGACGGATGGACAGTACCAGGACGGATGGACAGTACCAGGACGGATGGGCAGT